>NC_079517.1:11993955-12065635 GCF_000801105.2 Raphanus sativus
ATCTCCACTACTTTACCTTTGTACATATTTCTTTCTCTGTCTTTCATTGGTTTTATTTCCGGTATCTCTTCCTCTCCTGATCACATAGAGACTGTGTGATTCAAGTGTGGGGGGAGGTACCAAGTTGCTAATCATTTGTGTGTTTCATGTCATTGTCATGCATTGTACATACTTTTATGCATTAGAAAAAGCCAAAAAAATCTGAAAAATTTGAAAAAACTCAAAAAGAAGCATGTAGTTGCATTTGCATCTTTAAGATCGAGTCTAGAGCATTCATCTGCTTGCATAAAAAAAAAAAAAAAAAAAAAAAAAAATTTAATTAGGAGTCTTTAAGCATGCATATAGGATGCATTCATTCGTGCATAGGGGGCTAGGATTGAAACAACCTTGCAAAGAGCTCATGCTTAGTACTCAATGTGATACCCTTTGTAATCATGGTAAGTAGCTTGAGCATCCTTTGAAAAACTTGTAGATTTCGAGCCTTGAAAACTCTTCTTGAAACATGTTGCTTGCTTGATATTGACATTGCTCTTGAAAGCCAACTCCAATTTGAACTTGAACTTAATGAACTTAATCTCTCTTGCTTATGGGCACTTGCATACTTGATCATGGATCTCATACACATTTGGGTTATCTTATTCCATTCATTATCCCTTGTTAACCCAAATGGAACTCTCCTACCCCTAAACCCTTAGCCATTCTTTGAGACCAACATTGATTTGCTTGAGTGAGGCCTTCTTTTTGATAGCTTGTCATGTGCAAAATCTTGAGAGTATTGGNNGCGACATNGATTTGTTCTCATCTCTTGCTAGCATAGGATCCTCATTTGAGTTAGCATCTAGGATGGTTAGTGGGTTTGTTTATTCTAAAGTTTGTTATCTTGGGTTTGGGAGAAAAGAAAGATGAGAAAGATGATCAAAAAGTTGAGAAAAGAAGCCACTAAGGATCAAAAATAAGAAATCTCTAGATTTAGTCTATTTGAACCTTCCCCCAATAAAAAAAAAAAAAAAAAAAAAAAAAAAAAAAAAAAAGGAAAAAAAAAAAAAAAAAAAAAAAATGATGAATCAATAAGATGGTGGGAAGGTAGATAGAGCTAAGAGTTATGAAAAGTTAATAAAAAGATCCTTAGATGGTTAAGTTAAAGAGTTCATGAGGTGAGTGTGATAAAGTGGGTTACTTTGGGTATTGGGATGAATGTGAATAGGGGTGAAGCTTGTTATATCACTTAGGAAAGGGTAGAATGATGAGAATGGATCTATGTATGCATAAATTGTTCCTGGTCTTAGATAAATTTTGCATAATGATCAAGCTCCTTGTTCTTGAGTGATTGCCACTTTGAAATGATTTATTTGAGCCATTGTTTTCATTCACATTTGACCACTTTGTTCACCAAGCCAAATGATTAGGATCATGTGCCCATTTGCAAGTATTCACCTTATGTGTTTGTATAAATGAATGTGAGAGTTGGTCTAAAGAGCTTGTTGATGGATAAGCATTGCAACTTGTGTAGAGGTTTAAGAATGTTGATAGGCCTAGAGAAGTTAGAGTTGGAAAAAGTCTTTGCTCTTGCTATTTGTTATGACTATGTAAGGTTATCATATTGATGATTAAGAAGAGTTTCTTTTGGTTATGAGCCCCCCTTTCAAACCTCTTCTCCTTTTTGATCTTGAAAGTTTACTTGTGGACAAGTAAAGGTCTAGTGTGGGGGAGTTGACATCTTGTGTATTTGCATGGTTTTAATCTTCATCCTAGTCTTTATATTAGTCATTTGCATATGTTTAGTGTGCATTTAGGTTGCATTGCATCACTTTTGTCCTTTTCAGGTATTGGAGACCTTCATTGGTGATTTTGGAGACATTTGAAGTGTTTTGGGGACAAAAGAGTGATGTTTGAAGCACAAATCGTGTCCCAACTGAAGGGCCGTAGCGACATCAGCATAGCGACCTCGTCAAGTCGCTAAGACGCAACCCGAGCCATCGTAACGACCACCGTAGCGACTTACCAAGTCGCTATGGTAGGAGAAGCCATAATCCAAGAAATGACTAAGTGTCTGTAGCGACTTCTGCGTAGCGACATGATCACGTCGCTAGGAGGCCACCCGAGAGAGCGTAGCGACCACCGTAGCGACTTGCAAGGTCGCTACAGATCCTGAAGTGTTGAAGAGTTAATAGCGACCAGAGCGTAGCGACTTGCATGGTCGCTACGGGCGAAAAAGACTGCTTCTTTATGGGTTAACCTAGGTTTGTTGGGTTGACCCAACTCGTTTTTTTAGACTCCTATAAATTCTCTTTAGACCTAATTATGTAGGAGATCTTGTTTTCTTTGTAATCACATTAGCTATTTTGGTGAAAGACTTAATCTTGAGCTTCTTTTCATCTCTATCTCTTGTGATTATTGATCAATCTTGACCACTAAGCATGATTAACCTTCAATCATCCATGGGTTTTGGGTTATTCATGTCTATTAGTGAGTAGTTACCATTTGGATTCATGGGCTAGGGTGATTAGGGTGATTAAGTGAAGATCTAGGGTGTTTAGTGTTAGATCTCTTGTTTCCTTGCTTGTCTACTTCTCTTAATGCTAGATTAAAGTTGGCCTCTTTAATCTAGAGCTCTAGACATTTCCCACCCACAAGGTGTTTGATGAAATGTCTGAACCAAGTAGAGCTTGCTCTAAACTTACCTTACACAAAGACCATTGTGTTAAGGGAGTTTAGATAGTTAATAGACTCATCCTTAATGATTGCTTAGATCTTTTAGGCTCAAAGACATTTGGTGTCTAGTTGATCAAAGCAAATGAGCATTCTTCTTGACCATAGAGCTTGCTTATTTCAGTGTTCTAGACTTAAAGAAGTCTTTTGATTGAAAGCTTGCCACCCTTAGATTGGATCTTAATCACTTAAAGTCAAATGCCTAGCCCCATGAGTCCTATCGTCCAAGATTGATTGAAAGCTTGTTTCTTTATTGCACTTTAGCATAGTTCTAGTTCATATCATCATTCAAAACCTGATTGCACTTAGATTAAGCATAGATTTGTATTCTCAGTGCATTGAAATCACATAGGATTGGTTCGACATCTCATATACTACTTCATTTGATAGGGACCTGAAAAGTCTTGTTACCAGAGATTGCTATATTTTTCTCTATTTATAGAGGAAGAAATAGCATTCCTCTATATTTTACTCTATATCTTGGAGACCTCTATTTTAGGGAAATACATTAGAGCAAATCACATTTCTATTATGGAGTTTCTCTATTATAGAAGAAAAATCACATTAGAGATGGTCTTAGTCCGAATATCCGAACTTTGGATATCCAGCATATCCGAATCCAGATCCATGTAGCAATTTTACGGATTCGACAGATCCATATCCAGATATCCGATCTGTTCCACCCCAGCTTCTATGACAAACAATATTTTCATTGTGGAAATATCATCAATTTTTTTGACCACTTTCTGACAGACAATATATTTTTTAAATATATGTTTGGTCCAAATAATACTTTACAAAATACCGTATTTTGCCATTGGAAATTTTTGATAGCTAGAGATCATTTAAATTTTTATGGACTTCTGAAGGATATTTTTTTGGATAATTCGTTTAAATATTCTGATGGAATTCTGATGGTTTTTTCGATTAATCCATTGAAATTTTTTTAAAACATTTTTGACAATTATCTCACAAACAAATAATTGTGAGAAATTTCAGACGGATTTAGTATTTTGGATAATCTATTAGAGTTATATTAAAAAAAATTCCACGATAAACAATCGGTCAAAATTTTAGTACGGAAACACCTCGTTTTCTTGTATTTAATTTCTACATTATATATGGGCCGGTGTCTTAATAGTATGATACAATAAGTGAATCAAAAACTGATTGATATAAAGGTGTAGTTTCTTGGAAAACTTTTAAGTACATACTAGATTTTGACTCGCGCTTAGAAAGCGCGGAGTTATTTTCGAAAACTAATAATTTTTTATATGAGTTTATAGTTATGGACACAATTATCTGAAACCGAAGAACAGTGTAAAAACAGATATAATGAGAACCGAAACCAAATGCTAAAAACTAACAATGAATCTACATTAATATTATATTCTTATAAATTATTTAACTCTTTTTAGTGAATGGTACATATGTGATTTATAAACGAATTAAGATATAGACAGTGTTTTCATATTCAATCCGGACCTTCGGTTGAACCAGTAAACCCAATGACCATATACAATCAAGTTTGGTTTATGTTCTTCATATATAGAGGTCTTACCAATTGATATGTTTCCACAAAATTTGGATTTGAAAAAATACAGTAATTAAAAATTTAACAAAACCCAAAAATCTGATTCTAACCTGTAAACCGAAACCAGTTGGTCTAATAGAAACCCAGTAAAATTTGATAATATATTTTAAAAATTGATTAAACCTCTCATATACTTTACAATAGTACATAAAACTGAGTAAACAATTTTATTTGTCATATAAGTTAAATGTATTGTATTTATATTATGTATTTTTATTAATATATTTTGTTAAAATCTTGTGCCTTCTCAGGTGGTAAATGAATCCGTTTAAGCCCAATATTTCTCGTGTTTAAACCAGAGGGAGTATGTTTTGGTTTTTATCTGTTTATTAAATGAATGGCATAATGATAACTATGCCATCTTCCTTGCAATCTTTTTTAGGTTTTCTGCAAAAAAAAAATTTTGTCATCAGTATATAGAAAAATAAAGTGGAGATTTTTTAAATAAATTTTGCATTGAAATTCTAAAGTGACACCTTTTGAAACGAATTTTTTTTTCCAACGACAATTAAATCGAAACGGAGAAAGTATAAATTTTTGGTTCTTAATTTTAGGGCCAAAAAAGTGTAAACTGGGTATAATATGGTATAGTATTAATGAGTAACATTTTATTACAAATATAGAAAGTAAGAAAAAAAATAGTTAAGTCTAATGAAAATGTGCAATAATTTTGTATAAATAGATTTTTTTCAGAATATAAATATGACTGAGTGAAAACTTGAATAAGAGTATCAGTGCCGTCCCAGCCATAAGGCAGATAAAGCTTGTGCTTTAGGCCACATATTAATCACAGTTTCTAAGGCCACATTGCATTATAATTGATTGTAGCTCAATATCTAATGCAACATATTTTTACTTTTCTGTATTTTAGTGATGTGGTTTTGGACTTATGTTCCAATTTTCGTTAGTTAACGTGGTTTTCTTTTGAGTAATTTTTCTTCTTGTTTGTGTTAGTTTAGTTTTTTTTTTTTACAATATTATCTTTTTTATTTGATTATATAGATGTTTATCACAATAATTTTTTTTTATATAGTTTTGACAGTTGTATGGTTTTTGTTATCCTTTATTTATATAAAATATTTCTGACCTAAATTAACATACGTTTTTACATAAGAAATTATATAGAGTTGAAAATTTACACATATATTTTTTAAACAAAAGTTGGCCACTATTTTAAAATATGCTTTAGGCCACTGAATTTTTCGGGACGGCACTGAAGAGTATTATCAAAGTTTAAGAATCATTTTAATATTTTCGTGTACTATAAGTTATACTAACTAAAGCATTTTCATATTTACATCTTGTATTTTTTTATTTGAGATGACGGCAATCTCTATTGTCAAAGAAAATAATTAAAAACAATAAGGCCTATACAAAATATTGAAGGATGATTTTCATATTGTTTAGTCATTAATATATAGGTCCGATATTAAATCACATGCGATGTATAATACTATTAAATGATATGCGATGTTTATTTGATGCATTATTATACTATTAAATGTATATGAATCTTATGGGAACATAAATTGAATGTTACGGTAGTCAACATATTTAGAAAAAGTATTTGTTTAAAGGATCCTTTTATTTAATGTGTTATACCATTAAATGTATGTAAATCGTGAACGTTCATAAAAACAGAATTAATGTTACCGCATAGTTAGGAATAATTAGAGAAATATGAGGTATGAGTCGTATGACCAAATTATTAGTAATTAATAAAAGAGTCCAAACAACTTACATAAATATATTTTTCAAGACTGCTTCTCTTTTAATAGTACAGATATTCACATTCCAATTCTTGAAATTGTTTGTTAGAATTGTTCCAGGTGAGTAGCAAAAAAACTTGAAATATTTTTTTTTTGAAAATAAAATAAAATAAAATTGAAACATTTGAAGGGCTTCTCTTTACATTATAAAATCAAAACAATATATCTGGAATATGAGGTAGTCACAGTGGGTCAAGAAGTTTCTTCAAAGACCTTGCTTAATGGTATGAGAAAGTAAAAAAAGTCTAAAAAGTATTCTATAGGTCAATAATGATCTTGCGTATTTAGCAAAAAAAAAAAGAGATAATGTTCTTGCGCGAAATAAATTGATAAAGTTCTTGCGCGAAATAAATTGATAATGTTCTTGCGTAAAATAAGATAGTTCAAGTGTGATTATTGGTTTTTATATTTTATCCGTAAGATCATTTCCAATTGTTCACTTTATTTTTTACTATAAAATTGAATGATTCTATAATAGAATTAAAATTTACTCCAATGATACTATTTTAAAAATAGAAAATAAACGAAAAAACAAAAAAAAAATATTTTATATTTGAAGTAAACTTATTTTTTTAGAATGAAAAATAGAGTTGAACTGAAGATGCCATAAGAAATTTATTAAATAGAAAACAAGAATTTACGATCATATCGTGATAATGATTAGGATCATGTATCTTTGACTCTCTTCTACCCTTATTGAATTGATCTTTTATTTCTTTATTTATTTTGGTCGAACAGTGTATTGTATTGTTTTTTCTAAAAAAAACAGTTTATAACATGGATGTACAAAATTAGCAGTACGTGGGATTCATGAAACAAGACGATGATGATTGTCGTATCATGAAGACGTATCAAAGATCTCTCGAATCTATGTTTTTCACTTTCTGATTGAAAAAGCAAAAGCCAGAAAAAGTTAAAAAGTAAAAGACTACTGATGTGATCACACAATTAAAACTTATTCCCTCGATTACATATAGCTGACTGTTCTGTTTAACATCTTTTTCATGATTGAGATTTTGAATTACACCAACTTTTCTTCAACTTTGCCTTGAGTAAATATTTGATTGGATGTGACTGAGAATGATATACTTCCACACCGTTCATCAATATGATCTAAAATGGTAAAAGACTTTCAGAAAATCAGGTTAATCTGAAAACAATTCTCAATACCATAACCTTTTCATATTACGCCTTCATTTATCGGTGGGAGACTAAAGCTGCATAATCCCCAACTTTTTTAATCATCAAAGCTTCAATTACAATCGAAATTATAATTTACAAGGAAAATGATGGTTATCGGTTAATATTTGCAATTCACAAGAAAAAGAGGGTGAATCAGAGGCCAGCTCGTTAATTCAACTAAAATTTATTTCAACTATAATTTGGTCTTGCCCATACGGTAAATATAGCTACGGCCCAATCTGTTGCATCTTCTCTTCATTGCTATACCAATTGCCACTTGTGAAATTGATCATCTATGGTCCATTTCAATGTTCGTTAAACCCCACACAAAATAAATGCGTTATGGTCCATGGAATGCATCAACGATAATATCGTAGCGGGTAAGAGAAGATGTTTATTTTATTTTGTTGACTAAAATTCTTTGCTGCGAAAGGATTTAACTTGTCTGTGTATATATGTTAATTCGTGTTATGTTTACTTAAGAAAAATATTTTATTATATGAAGGGAGAACATAATTCTTCTCTCATCAATTTCCCGAGTAACTATATCATTTGACTTTGCACGACAGCTTTCTAATTCATTTCAGGTGCTGATTATTCCTATTGTTGTTTTTAATATCGTATACCATTTTTCAAATTTCAGTGTCATTCTTTCAATAATTCTTCTAAAACTGCAATTTAGTTGAAGTTTCCACTTCATGAAAAGACAAGATCCTTAAACATAGGACTCGAGCAGGAGTGACTGGTTTCCAAATCCTTTGATCTTGATAGCAGAAGCCAGAAAGGCTTCTCATTAGGTTAAATATGTAAATATGGTTTTACTTATCTAAATATATGAAGTTAGTGCATGTCCTATTGTCATTTTTTTTTCTTTTGTAACTTAGTTGTCATCTTTTATTACCTTTTGACCTTTACAAGTTATTCAAAATGTTGCCGCGGGTAAGAGAAAATACACAAAAATGTTGTAGATTAGTGGAGGATTAGCGACATCGTGGAAAGACTAAAAGTGTATTAAAAATGTCTAAATCAGTGCACAACATCATTTTAGCTTATAGGGCAGTACTCCATATTCTTAGGAATTTCTTCTCAGAGAAAAATATTTTGATTTTTTATTGGTAAAGTATTCTTATAATTTGTTTAGTAACAAATTTAACATTTCTGAAGCCTAAGTGTTTATTTAAATATTTGCGATACATCTGCATTTAAAAAACAGTTCTTACTAATTTTAACCTTCACCTTTGTAATGTTTCAAAATAACATTTTTATCTTGTTCGGCTTCTAATTATTAGAAAATAATTCTTGGAGAAAATACACAGAAAAATTGAGATTGATGGAAATTTAATAGAAAAAGTAGCCCCCCCTCTGTTAGGAACAAAAGTCTCACATTGAATATTGTAAAAGATTCTTAGCAATATATAAGATAGATAGATCACTTAATTATCATCAATTTGTTTTAGGTTGGAATCCTATCTATCTTAACAACCTTCCGCCCAACCCAATGAGCTAATAGAGCCCATTCCTCGATGTCATTGCTTCTCCCTTCATCATTCTTTTTCTTCACTGCCCATGAGTCACATTGAAATATACAGACTTCTTTTTGTTCATTGTTCAGAGACCTATCAACTGAAGAGGTCACAAGCAAGATCATTCTCACAACCATCATTGTTCTCTTCGTCCTTATCCTCCACCTCTATGCCAAACTCTACTGGTGGCAACTACACCAGCTCCAACAAGAAGACCAATCATCCATCACTCCACCTGTGATAATC
The DNA here is from genome assembly GCF_000801105.2 of Raphanus sativus. Lineage (NCBI taxonomy): Eukaryota > Viridiplantae > Streptophyta > Magnoliopsida > Brassicales > Brassicaceae > Raphanus > Raphanus sativus. The sequence goes on from NC_079517.1 coordinate 12,002,979, forward strand.
AATCGCCCTCAACGACGGCATTTGATCTTCGTCCCAGGGCAAGACGCTTTATCCAACGCTGGTGGTCTTACCCCTTTTGAGCTCAGTTATTACCTATTGTGTTTTTTCAGACAAGGTAGATGCAAGAAGGGTTTGGAGTGTGATATTTTCTTGTCTAAGCTTGTAAAAGGAGACATAGCTTGGCTGCTTCCAAAGTGTAATCCCAGCTTCCATGTTGAGTGTATTGGAAGTTAGCTCAAAGGTAATCGAACAAGTTTCTGACAATGCAGCTGATGCTTAGTCTCAAACTTCAAGTGTTTTTCCCGACTCTTCTCGGGATTTCCCCACCAATGTCTTGGCATGCGGTCACCAAAATGGGGTTAGTACAGGAAACACCAATGCTGGCTCTCAAGAAGATGGTACTTCACAGAGTCAAGATGATGTTGTACTAGATATCAATGATTCCACAACTAGAAGTCAAAATGTACCATCTTTATCATCATCAGTGAGGTTTATTGTTGAAGAGAAAGAACCAAAGTCTCCAATGACAACGAGTTTGAGGTCATTGAGGAGGTTTCTAAGTAGAGACATGCGAATCTCTTGTAGCATTGGTAGAAGCGCAAACTCTGATGCTTCTTCTTCTGTTGATCCTTGAAGATTGTGTGATTAGATTAGCTGCATAAAAAGATCGCCTGAAAATCTCAAACTACGTAGTGGTCTCGGCTCGTATTACCTTTATGTGTGTGATAGCTTTCTCTGTTATCCAAGTAAATATCATCTTATATATTATTCCAAAGCTTTTGCCTGACTGGGGTCAACAAAAAGTCTTATATTAATTGCTCTCTAATCAACTTCTGAGATTAATAGACATCAAATTATTACAGGAAGCTTAACTACACTAACAAAAACTATTGCAATGTTAAACCATAGAATCTTAGGTGCTGTTCATTTGCTTATCCAGTTGATCCATCTGGGTGAAGATGCAAATTGATATTCGTTTTGTGAATTAAAATGTTACATCCAAATGGATCACTCAACTGCATTTGTGAAAACTCACCTTAAATTCTCACCCAAATGAAAGTGATATCTTCGCGGAGTATATGGGTGAGGGTGAAGATAAGTTTTCACCAAAAAAAAATTTCGTCGAAATCATAAAACACATTTGTTTGTTAAAATTGAAAAATGCAATTTTTCGTCAAAACCGAAAAATGTGATTTCCCGGCAAAATTGAAAAACGCAATTTTCGCCAAAACCAGAAAATATAATTTTTCGCCAAAAAACGAAAACACACAATTTCCCTACAAAACCAAAAAACGCAATTTCCTTGCAAAACAAAAAAAAAAACACAATTTACTGACAAAAGCAGAAAAACAAATTTTCCATGCAAAACAAAAAAAAAACATAATTTCCCGGCAAAACTAGAAAAATGAAAATTTCTTTGAAAACCGAAAAATGCAAATTTTCGCCAAAAAAAAACTCAATTTCCCGCCAAACCAAAAAAAGAAATTTCTCACTAAAACCGAGAAAACGCAATTTCTCGCCAAAATCGTCAAAATGCAATTTCCTGACAAAACCAAGAAAACGCAATTTCCTGGCAAAACCGAGAAAACACAATTTCTCGATAAACCAGAAAAACGTAATTTCCCGTCAAACCTGGAAAACATAATTTCCCACTAAAACCGGAAAAACGCAATTTCTCGCTAAAAATGAAAAATGTAATTTCTCGCCAAAACCAGAAACACACAATTTCCCTTCAAAATCGAAAAACATAATTTCTGACCAAAACCGGTAAACATAATTTCCTGGAAAATTCGAAAAATGCAATTTCCTGCCAAAAATCGAAAAATGTAATTTCCCGTCAAAACCAAAAAAATGCAATTTTTTGCCAAAACCGAAAAATCCCAATATAATAATTGAACATAAGATTATATTAGTTAAATCAAAACAAGAGTATATAAGTCATATGCTTATTAAACTCATCCAAATATATATAGAGATGCATAAACGAACATAAACTCATCTAGATGGTCTATTTAGATGTTCTATCTGGATAGAGAAACGAACATAGTTAAACTACATTCATGTAGATCATTTGGATGGATCACATAGGTGGATCATTTAGATGTAGTTGACAGATGTATAAACGAACATGGCCTAATCTAGAAGAAGACAAACTGAAAAACTCATTAACAAGAAGTGAGCTTACAACTGTAAAGAAACAGTGAGTGATTGTTATTGTAAATAGTGAGCTGTTAACCTGCAAATTTTCTTCTCTTTGGACTTTAAATCATACTATTAGAAACATCGTTAGTAACCACGTGGTGTATCACATGGTCCTCAGCTGAATCACATAAACCTTCATGTCAAATACGGGTGAATGAATGTGTATTCATAAATTAATAAAGAAAAAAAAATGTGTATGCATGTGTATAAACGTGAGAACTAATATGCTCACCATCTGAAACACAATTTGGAAAAATTAAAACTATTGGCACCGCAGTCATAACTAGACCACGTGATTAGATCCCAAAGGTTACTTAGAACAATTATATAACAATAAGAGTTTCAATCTCTCTTCCTTTTTGTAACTCAAACATAGCTTGCTACCCAAGGACTGGCTCCAGTCCTGTAAACAATAAGCAAAGTCAAAACCTCACCAAACAGTTTTCAATCTTCACTCCTCAAACCATATGATATCAGGCATGAACTATGAAATTCATCAAGAAGCAAAACTCTAGAACTACAGTGAGCTCACCATAAACAAGACAAGAGAACTAGCAAGCGGTTGGTATAAAACAAAACGAAGAAAACTAACAGCAATTGTATTTTGGTCTTTTATACTGCATAACTAAACCAGTTAGATATTTGTCTTCACTGTTTTTCTTTCTTCTCTTCAAAGCTTATATTTAGAAAAGAACAAAAAAGCAGTTGATGATTATTATAAAGACCTGAGCTGTTAATCAGCGACGGCTAATTAATCATCAGTGAATACGCGTGAACGAATGTTTTTGCATGTGTATGTGAGGACTAATCTGAAATCATTAGATTAAAGAAGATATCCTCACCATCTGAAACACAAGTCATGTAGAACAATAAAAATTATTGGCACATCAGTCAAACTAGATCACGTGATTAGATCCCAAAATGTCTCTTAGAACAATAATACAATCTACAAAGCAACAAGAGTTTCAATCTCTTTTTTTTTTCAAACTCAAACATAGTTTAGCTAACCAAAAGTTTCCTCAGCTGCAGCCTCAGAAACAGAACAACCTAAAATCTCCAATATAAAAACAGATCAAAAAGGAGTATTCACAATGAAGATGTTCCATACATCGGTGTCAACTTCTACAGCTCTCATTCTGCTACTTCTAGCTTTTTGTAGCAGCAAGAATAATGTAGAGGGTCGGCAGATGGCGCCAGCTTCCATGGATATAGCTTCTGGTAAAGCTGTGAGAGATTTGCAGATAAACAAGGAGACAAAAGAAGAGTCTCCAAGAGGTGAAAAAGATAGCTTCCGGAGAACACCAAGGAGGGGCTCTAACCCTATAAACAACAAGTAAAGTCAAAACCACACCAATCAGTTTTCAATGTTTACACATGTCAAATGGTTTTCACATATCTCTTTGTGAATGTACAGTTGATTGACACCAAGATTGTGTTTTTTTTTAAACCAGGAACTGTCCCCTCAAAGATGTAGGAGGGAGTAGAAAACAGAGCACCACAGAAAGAGAACCATAGATCCATTTTTTTCTCTGTAGTCCTCTTTTGTGTGTGTGTGTGTAGAACAGCTTAACTTGTTTCTAGAAGCTGTAATATAATTGAAGCATAAGAAACCATCTTATAAGTTTGATATTGTTACAGTTCCTATTAGACCTTTATAAGTTCGTTTGGAATGTAATACCAGAATACTGTTTTTACTAGGATTCATTTGAGGGTAGATCTAGCCAGAAAAGCTTTAACTTAAAAAATTAGAAAAAAGAAGGTAAGTGAAAATTTGATAGAATAAGAACTCTAACCTTCAAATTCTCAAATCTCAATCTATTTGAACGCCCCCATTTTTCAAGTTATCTCGCCAAAAAGAGTGTCATAGAACTAAAAGCTTGTTATGCATGGCTGTATAAGATTTTCTGAGAACTGAGAAAGAGTTAGGAAAATACTGTGAACGTGCATGAACAGCCAAACTTGGAAGTTAAATCCAAGGAAACTATTTTGTAAACACAAGAAGAAAAGGAAACATACGTTTACAAAACTTGAAAAATACGTATATTGAAGGATCAACACGCATCTTTGCACCAGGTGCCCACTCCCATGGAGACTTATCTTGACAACCAAGGTAGTACTTATCAAGAAACATAACCTTTGAACAATGAAATTGAAGGATTTATTATTTTAGAGCATACTGCATCAGCATTAATTAGTAGCTTTACAACTGTAAAATCAGCTACAGTTATCTTAGAACATTTAAAAAAAAACTAAAGAAGATGTAAATTTTTTTTTTTTTGGTAATCATGTTAAATAGAAGATGTAAATTTTCTGTTAAAACCTTATGTTCAGGCCTCTGAAGCCTTTTGCTAACCGCTATCAGAGAAGCCACAACGCCTGACTTTACCTTGTTCAAGTCTGAAATATCAATTGACCGAGTATGGAAAATTTTGGATGAGATTCCCGGAAGAGAAACTGGTGCTTACAGTCACAGCCATGTTTGTGATCACTACTCATCATGGTCTAGTTAAAGAAAGTCTTAGACCTTATGTTGCTGAGTGATGGTTTTGCCTCAGGGTATCAAGGGATTACGTGATATAATTCCAGCTGGAATCAAATTCCGTGATGGTTTCCCTGCTGATCCAAATTATATTTTCTTGACTGATGGTGCAAGTCCTGCAGTAAACAGTCAAAACATAAACTCATACATAGTAACAAGTTCTTTTAAAAGGCTTATTTTGCTAAGTGATAAAGTGAGTCTTCTTTGTGAAGGTTCACATGTGATGCAGCTACTCTTAAGCTCAGACAAAGATGGAATCATCTGCCTTATTCCTCAGTATTCATTGTACTCTGCTTCAGTTTCCCTCCACGGTGGATCTCTGGTATGTTCATGTAAGCATTATGGAACAATCAATTGGGACCATCTTATCAAGGAAAGAGTATCAATCATAACTCATATGATTCACTCAATCACTATAATCACTCCATCATATATTCTTCTTAATGATTATATGATCTTCATATTTATTGTTTGATTCATATAGTTCTACTATATAAAGCTATGTAACTCTCTCTACATCAATAACACAATTCATACATTTCTCATATGTTATTATGTATCAGAGCAAGTTATTTTTGTGAGTTTTGATCCACCGATCAAACTCAAGATAAACATGTTTCCGTAGCTTTTACTTAGAATTTCACGTTTTTGGTTTTCTTCTTCTTTTATTTCAAGTTTTCTTAATCTTTTGGTTCTCATTTGTTATTTTTCTTTTTATCAAGCCAAAGTGCTTCTTGTAGTGATTTATAAAGCCAACGTTCCATTTCTTCTGCATCTCTAGTCCAGGTGTGCACACATCTACTTTTTCCGCAACTCCAGAGTTGATATGTGATCAAGTCATTTATGACTCCGTCAAGCTATAGGCTTCTACACGACTAGTATAGTCGTCCGTGTCTAAATCAATCCAAGCTACAAGTACGTCTCACCGTATGGTTCAAGCGCAAGGCTTCTTCTTATCTCCTATCATATTTTCTTAAAAATGTCAATCTCAAGCCGCTGCTTCCGCTATCTTGGCTTCATCACCCCCTTGAGCTTGAAGGGGCGTATCAAGGAAAGAGTATCAATCATAACTCATATGATTCACTCAATCACTATAATCACTCCATCATATATTCTTCTTAATGATTATATGATCTTCATATTTATTGTTTGATTCATATAGTTCTACTATATAAAGCTATGTAACTCTCTCTACATCAATAACACAATTCATACATTTCTCATAAGTTATTACATCTTTGTTTTGACTGTCTTTTTTTCTGCTTAGGTTCCGTACTATCTTTGATGAAGCAGCAGGATGGGGACTGGACATTATGTAGTAATCAGTCTTTTATATTTTTGATCAGCCTGGAGACGACTGTTATGACTCATACATGGAAGAAAGAGATGGTATTCTCTATTCAATGGCTAAGCATGCAAAGGTTAGTCAAGAGATTGCATTAACCCTAGGAAGACAATATTTTCAGTCTCTTTGTGTATATGTTCATAAGCTTGAGACTATTGAAGAGGCTCTTAATAGCTTGGAAGGTGTAACATGTAACAGAGCTGAAGGAGCAACGTATCTACTTCCTCGGATTAATCTTCCTAGAAAGACTAATGAAGCTGTAGAGGCTGTAAACACAGCACCAGATGCTTCTACTGCAAACGCCTTCTTAATGCCACTGGTGTAGACTGTGTAGTTGTTGTCCCTGGTTCTGGCTTCGGACAGGTAAACAGAGACGAATCTTTCACAGAATGGAAAAACATTGAATATCTTTTAAACTACTGAGGCTGTGTGCGTTTTTGCATTGACTTTGGTTTGGTTCCTGGAACATGGCACTTCAGATGCACAATCGTTGCTAAAGAAGACAAGGTTCCGGCTATAGTGAATCGCCTCAAAGAATTCCATAGAGCTTCATGGACGAGTTCCGTGATGAAGAAAGCACTGTGCCCCTTGAAGCGTCTATGTTTGTTAAGTCAGGCCCTTGTGACTTGGCTAAACAGTTTAGCAGTTGAATTGAACTGAAATTGATTCATAAATTAATTTAATTTTGATTAGTCTTCCAATGATGTGAACATTTTTGAAAATTATCATCTAGCTTATATAATCAGACTTTTATATCATACGTTTTCATTTCAAAAATTCATTTTTAATCTTTCATCCCTTATAATCTCGCAACTAATCTTTGGTTTTCCTTAATATGTGTGTTATAATTTCAAAATAACCTCTCATATACTAATTGAAAACTCTACTTTGAAGCTGCTTAGATTCCATATTGATGACATAGTAATTTCAAAATACTATTAAAAACTCAACCAAATTGTTAATGTAAACCACAAATAGAATAACAAACTGGTTAAATTTGATAGTTCTCTAAGATCTTACTACTATTTTAGAAGATAATGGAAAATGATCATTTGCACTCTTTCTTGTCTATGGTTTTGAGACATAAACTGAACCGCCCGCAAAGCCTTAATATCCATCGTAACCTGCTTGACCTTGATCACTCCTAACTGTCAGATTTTCATCCGTCATTTTCCAGTTAACCGGAGCCAGCAGATCTTCACATACCTGAGCATTCACCTGGACCGTTGGATCACCACCCATCTCGCAGATCCTTGCCCACAAATTCTCCCTCAAAACATTCAACCCCTTCATGTACTCATCCATCTCTTCCTCCGGCACGCTTTCCACCTCCCTCTCCCACCACATCTTACCATCTCCGTCCGCCCCTCCGGTTGCCACATCGCCGCCGTAATGAGACCTTAGCATCACCGGAGTCTTACGCAAGTAACTTTCGATGAGTGTGTTCACGTTACCGAACGCGTATATCCTTTCGCAACGTGAAAACGTTATGATACCAATCTGTGCGCCGCAGAGGACGCTTAGCTCGGCCGCTTTTTTGAAAAGCCCGGTTCGGCGTTTTGAAAACGTCACTTGCCTTCGATTCTCTTCTTTGATCTCCTTGATCTCTATCTTCTGTCGACCTTTGGTGGTTTTAGGGTTTTGTTGTTTTGTCTCTTTTCGTTGCTTCGGCGTCAGCTTAGGGTTTTGCATGGGCTTCTGTTCCTTGAAACGAAAGCAAGCGGTGGATGATGCTTCTCCATCCTCCATATTGGCGACAAGAATGAAAGACGTATGAGATCACAAGTTTTCTTTGAGTAGGTATCCCGTTTTATGCTTATGTATATTGTTTTTACGTAAATAAGGAAGTGAGGCTTCTTCATCATTGATGTTAATTGTGGTATATTAAATGCATGATTCCATAAAAATCGATGTTAGTTTTTTTTTTCTTAATCTAATTAAGTTTTGTGATATTGTTTCCCTGATTTACGAGATATACTTACCACATTCTGTTTTACTACTCGTTGATAAAAACTAATTAAGATTAATGCTATATAACCAATCAAATATATGCATATCAATGTATATACATACTCCAAAGGGGTTCCACGTGAAAGGTTCAACCACAAGTCTTAATTGGTACCTTTCTAATCAAGTTCCCCCACTCAGTATCTCAGTTAGTCCTTAATTAACCCCTCGACAATACAGTAGATATGTAATATACAGCTGGTATAAACATTAATTATCTTTCTGAAAAAGATTCAAAGCAAGATTGATAGATTAATTTAGATTTTAGAATGATCAGTGGAAGAAACCATGGATCGATTAGTCAGTATTAGAGACCACTTCTGGTTTCCCAATTAAATTACATAGCCAACAACGGCATATACCCCTATAGCTAGGCTAACAACTGGTATTACACTATAACTGATTGTTTTTTATGTGTTACATATATATCAAGTTGTAATTAAGAACTCTTATATGTTTCAACAAAGTTATTCCACAAAGATTTAAACTTTAAACTAATCTCAAAACAAACTTTTTTACCAACCATGTCGACCTGAATAAGCAAAGCAAAGCCAAACCAATGTCTTACTTTGACGATAGAAAAAACGTAAATTTTACGTTATAGATGTAATTAAGGACTATATATATTTTTTGTTTTATTATTTTATTATTTTTTCTACAAATTATTGTTGCAAAATGTACTAGTTACCTTTGGAACTTTACAATACAAATTTTAGGGAAAATCATGAATAAACAATTTTAAAATATTTTACTAAGACATATATAACTCGTAGATTTTATTTAGAAATCTCTAAAGCTTTTTAATTATATTTTTGATCATACATACCATACCATAATAAGCTTGGCCACAATATTAGGTCAAATTCATTCCAAAAAAGAAAAAATCAACAACTAAATAGAAATTACCGTCAGTAAACCCAAATATATTGTGACAAAAAGTAGCTCAACCATAAGATTCATTGATGTAAGATATGATTAAAGATAAGATCGAATATTAAATTTTAATAACCCGATTTAACTCAACTAAATGCAGATCACTTATAGATCGACAGTGGCCAACTTGTAAATATTCTAAAATTGACAAAGTACCTACGCAAGGACAAAGAAAACATAAATTTGGTAAAATGTCCCACTTGGCCCAATTGCGTCCGTCGTTCAAAGACGCAAAGGTCATTTTGCATATAAAAAGAGTGCTACGACGCCGATCAAAACACATAAACCACATTCAGAGAAAATTACACATTAAACCCAAAAACTTTCGAAAAGTTACTGTACCGTTCAAAATGTGCGGAGGAGCAGTTATTTCCGAGTACATAACCCCGTCGCGATCCGGCAGATCGTCAGCCTCAAAATCCTCCTCCTGGAGACGCGACGACGTCGTCGTTGACTTGACACTCGACGATTTCGAGGGAGAATTCGAGTCGGAGAACGAAGAATTCTACGGATTCTCAACGGCCAAGCCTGCAAGAGGATTCATCGAAGAAGATGCGAGGAAGAATAAGAAGAAGAAGAAGAAGAAGAAGAGTAGCGAGTACAGAGGAATCAGGAGGCGTCCGTGGGGAAGATGGGCGGCTGAGATTCGCGATCCGATAAAAGGAGTTCGAGTTTGGCTGGGGACGTTCAACACTGCAGAAGATGCTGCGAGAGCTTATGATCTTGAAGCTAAGAGGATCCGTGGAGCCAAAGCTAAGCTCAATTTCCCTAACGAATCACCTTCGAGAAAACGTAAAGCTTCTTCTTCTTCAAAACAGCCTCCTCAGGTTAAGGTAGAGGAGAAGCGTGAGGAGGTTGCAGTGGCGTGTAGTAGCCTGTGGGAGGGGGACACGATTCAGGTCGATACGCAGTGGCTTGAAGATGCCATCAAGGGCGGTGAGAAGAGACAGAAGGGCTGTGATGGTGATGGTGAAGGTGACGACGTGAATGCTCAGCTTTCGGAAGAGCTTCTTGCTTTTGAGAAAGAGACGGAGTGTTTCTTCCAGATGCCGTTTATGGAAGGGGGAAACTGTGGTTCTTCGTCGTCTTCGACACCTATGACCAGTGTCTTTGAGGGAGATGATGTCTTGGATCTTTGGTATTGAATGGTTCTTTTGTACTCTTAATGAAATGATCATGAGTCGTTTGGTGTTGTATTTGTACAAGTCAGATTCTTGTTCTGCTTGTGTGTATCGACTCTTGTAACTGTGATTCTTCTGCCTTGTCAATGTATAATAGCTTAAATTTTGTAGCTTGTCCATATCTCCTAGCGACTGTAGCCATTGCGGAACATATGATCTAAACTTGTAACCTCGGTTAATGTAGAGGAAGGAACGTTAACCTAGCTTCCTGTGCACGTCTTTATAGATGAGCTCATTTCTCATCCTTCCATAGTCCCCAAAGGCCAAAGCATACATTTCCACAGAAAAAACTTCCAAGCCGCAGTCTTCCCCGGCTGATCCAGAGGAAAGGAGAAGCAGCCTGTGAACTCTCTGTCTACCATCACACCGTTGGAGGACTTGAAACTAGTGATAACACCTGGAATAGCTTTGAGAATAGACCTGAAACAGAGAGTGGTTTAAATTGTTTCTATTGATGAAAATAAGAACTCTTTCGGAAGGTGTCTATGAACCAACTTTGCCTAGAATGATAAGCTATTGGATAGACACCTCCAGATCAAGTTCTTCACTTTGGGATTAGTGGATGGTTGCAAACTCAGTTTAGAAACTATATTCATAACAAAACTTAAGAGATAAATATAGTTGAAATTCCATTCAAAACAAAAGGTGCAAAACAGAATACCCTCCTAAAGATTGAAAGAGACACAGTTATGGTTCGATAACACTTTCAATTCCAACAGAAACCAAAAAAAAAAACATTGTCTATGACCATTGTCATCAACTTTACTCCCAACCAGCAGCTGCAGTTGTGGGTGGCACAGCCGCGTCCCATCCACCTTCTGCTGCTGGAGCAACTGCAAATAACAAACAACCCAAAGAACAAACCATTAAAATCAAGATCGTAGGTTAAGACATCCAGAGATCCATCCAAAATAGGGTTCCAGGAGAAAAACTCACCGCTGGAATCGTTCCAAGAAGCAGCAGCAGGAGCGGCAGAGATTGGCGCCTGGGCTTCTCCTGGCCATGCAGCATCAGGAATGGCAGCAGTGGTCCACTGTTCACCACCATACTCAGGAGCAGGTAGTCCAAACTCTGCCTGAGGGGCAACTTCATCCTCATCCTCTGGCTTAGCCTCCTCGGGCTCTCTGTAGAAGAACAGGTCAACCTGCACAGAACCAACATATAAAGAATTCACACATCAAACAGGAATAAGAATCACAGACTTCAGTGAAAGCCTTTTCAAGTTCAAAAAATGATGTTCCTCCTCTTACCATGACATCCCACTTCTGAGCAGGGCGAATGGTACCACGCATCTGAAGGACCATGCGAGCAAGAAGCCAGAAAAGACACCCAATGCTGTGCTTTCCCTTGTTGTTGGCGGGGATACCGATGTCAACAAACCTCATGGGAGAGTCAGTGTCACAGAAAGCAATGATTGGAATGTTTCCCAAAGCACCTTCCTTGATGGGCTGCAGCAACATTAACAGAAAGATCCAAAGTTAAAAGACAAAATCATCAAAAAAAGAAAAAAAAGACTCAATTTGAGTTTACCTGGTGGTCGGTACGAGGATCTGTAAGAATCAACAACCTTGGCTCACTGAATGAGGTTTGCATCTGATTAGTGAAGGTACCGGGAGTGTGCCTTCCAGCAATGGCATTGGCTCCAGTGTACTGAGCGAACTTCAAGACAGCTCTCTGACCATAGGGCCTAGCTGACTGCACAATGATGTCTTGTGGGTTCTCAATAGCAACGATAACTCGTGCAGCCATCATCAGCTTATCCCATGTCTTGCCAAGGTTAAAGATGTAGATACCTGACAATGAAAAATAAAAACTTCAAAAATCAAAGAGAGAAGAAACTAAGACCATATAAAAGCAAAGACTTCAAGGTCACATTTAAACAAATGTAGAAACATTACTCAACAAGATTAGCAAAAAATAAAAATAAAACACTTGCAACCCGTACAGACATCAACCAAAGCGTTCACAAACTTCAGACTAAATGTAATGAAATGAAACCTATGTTTTATTCACTACTTCATACACACCGAAACCAATCTCGGTAGACACAAACACAAAAAAAAACAGTACTTTAGTTTTTATCTAGACATACTAATACACGAAATGATGACAGTTATGGCTAGTTATAGCGCTGATGCATTTATATTGTAAGTAGCTGTTTAGATCCGTGGCGGCGGCGCATATAAACATAAGTGAAACACTTAAAGAAAAGACAAGAGCATTACCGTCGTTACGTCTCTTGAAGACGTAACGCACCATTTGGTAATTGCAGTTCTTGGTTCCGAGGTGAACCTCAGCAGCGCACATCATCTTGATGTCAGCCTCCTTCTGGGAAAGCTGTGCGGATCCTTGAGTCGCCATTCTGTTTCTCTCTTCTTCTTCTTCTTTGCCGGGGACCTAATCGCCGAGGTACGCGTTTGCAGTGTAAATCACACGAGAGAGGCGAGGAAACTATAGAGCCGCGAAGGAGACTGTTTATATATCAAGCAAAACCCTAGTTTGTGTAAAGTCTGTTTTATCCTCGACCAGGCAGGTTCGGGTTCATTTTAGGTTAATTCGGTTTGCTCGGTTCGATTCGTTCAAATTGTACAAAAATGTGTCGGTTATCTGTTGAATAATTTATGTTAGCTTCAAATTACTTAGGCGATGATTGTTTTACCAGATTTTGGATTTTGGTTTCTAATTTTTAGCTTTTATTTTTAGTTTTTGATTTTTGGTTTTTGATTTTCCAGTAGATTTTAGTTTTTTGAAAAACATTGATTAGTTGTACATTTTGGTTTTTCATTTTAAAGTTAGTAAAATAAGAATATTAATAAAGCTTATTTTTAAATAATAAAAAAATACTGTCATCGAAATATATCTAATATTTTTTAAAAAATTTATCTTTTAACAATATAAATTCAAAAAAACTATTGTAATTCCTACATAGATACATAAATATGATAATACATATATTTATGCCCCCATAAATCTATTTTAAAATAAAAATAATAATTCTTTGTGAAGACATGATTTTCTAAATGTGAGTATATTTTTATATTTTATTCAACTATTGTATATAAAGTCAACATCTAAATTTTTTGGTCCTAGGAAAAAAACCTAAAGAAATTAGATTTTGGTTTATAAGAAAAAAGTAAACTATCAATAAAGCATATAAACTTTTAATAAATTTAAATAACTAATTTAATTTTATTGACAAGTTTTGAAAATGTGTGTAATAGAAATTATTTTATTATCATATTATTAAACAAAGGCTTTTACTATAGCTGATTTGTTTAAAGTAGTTATCGTTTTTATTTCTTTTTATGTATTAATGTATAAATATGTCAAAATTTTAATTTTTTAAAAAATGAAAAACTAACGTTAAATTGAAAAAGCCATAAACTTAGATTGTTTTTTTCAGAAAATACAATTATTTGAAAAAAAAATAGTTTCCTTAGATTTTAGGGAATCTGTTTCTCTATAAACTTGATTGTCTAAAAAATAGATTTTCCAAAAATAAAACTCAAAAATTACTTCAAAATCTGTAAACAATCAACCCCTTAGTTTTCTTTTTTAATTGTTTGTATGTTCTATTCAAAATTGGTTAACGTTTTTTAAAAATAAATAAAACTAACTAACTATCAATCTCGGAGATAAGCTGGTCCTAAATATATTACTCGAACCGAACCAAAAATCCAAATAACCAAACCAAATTTTTTAAATATTCGAACGGATGCAAAGCGAACCAAAAACCCAAATATCTTAATTAAAACCGAAAAGAGCTTTCACCAAAGATCCAAAAAGCTTTTTAAAAAAGATAGTCCATTAAAAACAAATTATATAATTAAGAAAGAGGTCAAAAATTACTGTATATGGCCAAAAATTTCAATTCTATTAAATATATAAATTTTAGTTTTCCATGCAATACTTTATAAATAACTTTTATATAAACTCAAAAGTCAGCATTACTGTTATCACAGCAGAAAAAAATCAACAGTTCAACCAGACGAGTTAGTCTGGTGGTAAACAGCTTGCAACTGCAAGTACGGCTCCGGGTTCGACTCGTCCTAGTCACGGTATGACTTAGGCCTCCTTTATAGAGGGTACATACGCAGCCTGATACCGGGTCTAGACGGATTAAGGCCGAAGGCCCGAACCCATCCTAGCAAATCAAAAAAAAAAATCAACAGTCCATGTTTACCCAACATGACATCATCCACAAAGACAGAGGGGATTGATGATAATCAATAGTCCATGCTCACCAAACATCATCCACAAAGACAGAGAGGATTGATGAAAATGCCTACAAATCCATTATCAGCCATCAACTCCATGAGCAGAATCCTTTTAGTTCACATCTAAAAAGGATTGGGTCCCAAACAAAACTGTTGGGAACTTTTTGGCCTTGACTTGTATATCAAGTTAAGAGTATGAATAAAATGTTTCAGTAATGATAATAACTATTAATCGAACGTATTTAGCAAAAAAAAACTATTAATCGAACGTCGTTCACATCTCAGAAAGGAAACAATTTAATTACTATACCCAATTTATACATCAGCTATAATAGAAATGTATCCCCTATATATTAAAAAGAAACATTTACAAAATTATAACATGTAATTTGTAATAATTAAAAAAGTGTTCTGCTGAGTTTTTCACGTAATTGGAATGCTAATTTTGTTTACGTGGTGGTTTGATAATTAATTGAGAATTTTGTTAATCTAAAATTAAATTGTTAAGGAATATTATATTATATAGTATGTCCATTATAGACCATTTATTTATCAAATTGAAATTTATATTATCTAGTTTTTTCTAAAATAAAACCTACAGAATAATGTGATTAATATATATATATAGCAGTTAATGATTTTAAACAATAAATATTTGCTAATAATCGGTATACTTTCTATTATTTTATTTAATTATTTATTATTAAAATAAATTATACAATTACATTAGTCATACAATAAAAATTTAGATTTTTGTATATGTTATATTTTGAATTTTTCAAAACTAGTATAAGTTACTAAAACTGTTAAAATTTGAATTTTTCAAAACTAGTATAAATTATTAAAACTATTAAAAGAGTCACATAAACTTTTGTGACGAAGGTTTAAATATTTTTAATGTAATATATGTAATTTTGTTTTAATATGTGTTTATGTTAATATATATATATATATATTCATATTGTTTAAATTATAATATACATCATATGAAAATACATAACTATATTTTGATATTTGCATTGAACATATATTGAAAAGTTAACATTTTGATTTTGATTTTCCTTGTGTTTTTTAATGATTATAAATTATTGAAGCCACTAAACATTTCACATTAAAAATCAATTCTTTGGTTTAAAATTTTGTTACACAAATATACAAATAATCATAAAATCATATGAATAGAAACTTGATTTAATAAATATTCATATTAAAAATATACTATATATCTATGTTAATATCATTTAAATTTAATTATACATAATATACATAGATAAAATTGATTGTTTTGATATATTTATCCTAAAATAATGCGAACAAACAAGAGTGATCGTTTAATTTATATGGACATACCAATTTATTACATAATAATAATTGTTTTTAGTTATTTAATATATAGTTATTATTTTCTTATTTTATAATATTCAGAAAAACATAAAATAAATAATAAATATAAAATATTTATTATGTACAAGACGCAGATCTTAACCTAAGTATGTATCTCTTTAATAATTTTAAATCTTAACTATTTCTAAATCTGAGGCCAAAACAAAAGAACAAAATGAGAATAAAATCTAAAATCAATATATATATCGAGCAATAACCAAGATTGACACGATAGAAAGATAAGATTGAAGATAGATAGGATTGGCAAAAAAAAAGATAAGATTGACACGTGAACGTAAATTTTTTATATTCATAATTAACTTTTAAATTTCTAAATAATAATATAAAAACGAGGTAACATGGTTTCATTGTAACTAAATAGTAGGTATGAGATTCTTCGACCTAAATCTTAGTTTCTTATGTGATAAGTAATTTTTGACCTAAAATATTCTTAAAAATGAGATCAGCTTATCAGTAAATAAATTATGTAATTAACAAAAAAAATAAAAATTTATTTAAGAATCAAAAATATTAATTCAATTAAAAATATAGATTTTATTTTTCATATAATATTTTTTAAATAATTTTCATATAAATTAACTCTGTGACTTCTCGAAAAAGGACACATCGAGTGACTTCTCAATGATTATTAGTATGTGGGAAGCAATTACTAATCTATCTTATTAAAACAGAAACATTTTGTTTGACCTAACATTTATTTTGTAAGTTTTTAAATTAAATACACATTTATACTTTATAGTTAAACCTACATTAAATCATTAATGTTCCTTTCTTTATACTACTATCCATGTTTCCAAACAATTTACTTATTTCTTACTACTATCAATGTTTCCAAACAATATATTTTATACTACTATCAATGTTTCCAAACAATACAATAATTAATCTTAATATTTTATATCTATCATTTTCTCTTTAAAATTTTGTAGAAACATCATAATTTCATAAATTGCAAAATAATGAACTTTAAAATTTGGATTATAAGATTACAAATTATGAAACTATTGCAATTTTAATCAAATTAGATTACATATTGGTCATCCATCAGTTCAATCGGTTAGTCTCGAATTTTAGTGATTTTTGTTAATATGAATATTTTAAAACCTAAATTGAATTGTCAGATCTCCGGATTAACCGGTATAATCACAGTCGGGTTAAATTTAGAAACATCTATCTTATTAAAACAGAAACATTTTGTTGGACCTAACATTTATTTTGTAAGTTTTTAAATTAAATACACATTTATACTTTATAGTTAAACCTACATTAAATCATTAATGTTCCTTTCTTTATACTACTATCCATGTTTCCAAACAATTTACTTATTTCTTACTACTATCAATGTTTCCAAACAATATATTTTATACTACTATCAATGTTTCCAAACAATACAATAATTAATCTTAATATTTTATATCTATCATTTTCTCTTTAAAATTTTGTAGAAACATCATAATTTCATAAATTGCAAAATAATGAACTTTAAAATTTGGATTATAAGATTACAAATTATGAAACTATTATAATTTTAATCAAATTAGATTACATATTGGTCATCCATCAGTTCAATCGGTTAGTCTCGAATTTTAGTGATTTTTGTTAATATGAATATTTTAAAAGCCTAAATTGAATTGTCAGATCTCCGGATTAACCGGTATAATCACAATCGGGTTAAATTTAGAAACACTGATTTAAATGCAAAAATATTTTAAATACACTCTTTAAAAGTTACCAAAATATTTGTTAAGTTATTAATAAAAATTTTCATCGTAAAATATTCCGCGCTTCCAAAGCGCGGGTCATAATCTAGTCTTACCTTAAACAATGAAACTTCTCCTCTTTCTTAGTTACTCCCTCCATTCCCGAAAGTAAGATTTTCTACATTTTATTCTTGTTTCACAAAGATAAATTTTCTATATTTTTAAGGTACTTTTGTATACTTTTGAGAAACATTAATTGTGAATATTAGAATTGATTAAATTTGATTGGTGGATAGTTATTGGAAAGTGCATAGAAAAATAAATAGTAAACTAAAATAAAAATACTTATTAAACTTCTTAATAAGCGTGAAAACTCTAGAAAATCTTACTTTTGTGAACGGAGGGAGTATTTTTTTAGAGCATATTAGAAAACTTCTTCGAACTTAAATCAGCAGATATATAATTAGTACTTATTTTGCCTAATTAATCACTTTTCTGTATAATTAAAGTCCTCAAGACTCTTTAATAATATTCCATGCACCCCTTGGGTCACCACCACGACAATTATCGGTTTTTATCAAAAATTGTTTTTGCTATATACATTTTTTTTTGAGAAAGGGCTTTGCTATATCATGTTCTTAAGTATGTTGACTGATGGTAAGCAAGTATATACTTAAAAATTATTTTACATACCTTGGAACCCATATATATATATCTTATTACGGCTGAAACTAAGTCGAGAAACATTAAAAACAAATGTAAAATATCTGCAACTAGAAAGGAGAGTCCAAATTTTAGCAAAAGAAAAAAAAAATAGAAAGGAGAGTAGGGTCATGTACTTGGGACCAGGTCACCACCGCGTCATGAGAGCGACAAATATTATTTCCAATTAACACAAGAAGATTGCATATTAATTTTTTTCTGTTCTATACGAACAAAATATTTGAAATGAACACCATACATATGATACACAGAGGACCGTGTCTCAGATTATATGTGGAATTTCGACGGATTATAAAAAGATGGAGTTATGCTGCCTAACGTTGCTGACAAATTTTATATAAAACAATCATATATAGTGCAAGAAAAGAAAATTGTTCAGTAAGAGCACCTCCATCAGCAAATTTCTTCAATCTCGATTCCCTAGGTAGTTTTACATTATTTTTTTTTTTTTCGTTTGACTTTTCTTTTTTCTAAAAAATAATAAAAAAAAAATAATACCCGAACCTATCGTGGCCGACACCTGTCGTGGAGTCCGCGGAACAGTTAAAAATCGAGTTCATCCCACTGAACTCCCAAGGCTCAGGTTCATCATCAAATGCATATTATATATTTTTTTGGAAATGTGTGAACCTTCCCCCACAATCCTTCAATGGAGATGCTCTAAGGGTATCTTCAATGGCACTCTATAATTCCCTCTATATTTTACACTAAACTGGAATAACTCTATTATAGAGTTGGATTTGCTCCAATGGTTCATTCTATAATAGAGTTACTCTATAAATAGAGTGAATTATAGAGTTATGTTGATTTTCACTCTATATTTGGAGTGGAAAAGTAACATAACTTTACAATTCACTCTATTTATAGAGTAATTCTATTATAGAGTGAACCATTGGAGCAAATCCAATTCTATAATAGAGTTACTCTATTTTAATGTAAAATATAGAGGAAATTATAGAGTGCCATTGGAGATGGTCTAAGATTGTTTTTACTTTGTAGTTTTAGGTAGTGTCACGGATTATAAAAAAATTAACCACCATAAATATCAATGATATAAATCATTGCTAATGATTCTTTTGGTAAATAAAGATAAAGAATAAGTATAATTTTTTTTTTGACCAAAAAGAATAAGTATAATTTACTTAATTAGTATCGTCATCATCATATGCAATCAATATATATGTTCCAAAAAACTATATTAGTTCAAGCAATTTCAAGCATCATTAAAGTCTTTTTATTGTGTCATGAGGCTCATGCATGACTCATGAGAAAGATTCCGTTACAAAAACAAATCGAAATAAAAGTTACAAAACAGCCACAATTAAAAATAGAAACAAGCCAACCATAAAATATATTTCTATGAAATGATCATATTCATTTAGCTGTCTACCTAGGCTAGTCTACTACAGTTAGAAGAAAACATAAAGATGATGGTTAAATGAGTAATTATGTGTTGGTAGAGTAACAAAGTAAGAAGCTACACATGCTCATCATTATCATAAAATTGCTCGAAAAAAGAAAAACAAAGCAAATGATATGGTTTACGAGATCACGTTTTGGTTACACACCAGATCGAGTCAAAAATACAAATCAGTAGCAACAACAAAGATAACACCCATAGAAAGTACATATATATCATACGAAATAAATGCGTAAAAATCGATAAGGTCAATGTCAACAAGTATAGAACTCCGCCAATTCTTCAACGGATCCTCCTTCTTGACCACTCTTAAGCATCCACAACAAGTGCTCGAATAGCACAACTTCACAAGCTACAACAATCTCACGTTCTTGTTCTGCAGATCTAGAAGACCGATCCACCAGTTCTTGAAAGAGTGGGTGAGAGATGATGTCCGTTCTAAGCATGTAAGGTCTTCGAGTCTGACCAACGTAAACAACATGGAGATTGTTGTCCTCTGAGAGCTCATCGGATACGGCGGCTGAGGAGGATGAGTGGTGGTGGTTCTTGGCAAATGAAGGCCATTTCTTTATCGCCGACTTGAGCTTTGTCAGCTTCCCAACTTTGGCCATTGATAAAGAATCTAACCCTTTTTCTTGGATTTGGAAAATATAGTTGTCGAAGCTAGGTAGGGTTTAGGGTTTATGAGGATATATGACTATAGGAGTGTGCGTGGGGGGTTCAAATATTGAATGAAGAATAAAAATGTTTGAGATGTTCTTGGGAGGAAATAACGAGGAAGGTTCGTGTATATATATATATATATATTGAGTGAGTTAGAGAAAGGAGAGAGAGAGAACGCATAGATGCATGACCCACCGATTGATGCATAACAGCTAAGAGAGATGAGGACATAAACGGCAAAACGAGCATCTCCTTTGCCCATTGTTTTTCCTTATAATCGGATTTTAATATTTATTTTAGATGTCCTATATAATTTCAGTAAAAATTTGACAAAGCAATTGATTATCTTCATGTTATATATTAGTTAAAAATAATGTATTAGAAAGTTCTATTAATGGCATGAATGAATATAATCTTGTAACGATTATACAACATGCATTTGTTGTAAATTGAAATTTCTAATATCTCAGTAACTTAACATATGAACCAAATGTATAAAGCATATAAATTTTGGACCAAGAATACAAAAAAAAATATCACTAACAATAAATTTGATACAATACATATTAATCTAGATAATTATCATGACAAAGTTTTTTTTTTTTTTTTTTTTTTGGTCAAACTTCAATTTTATAGATTCTTACTCTCCAAGAATGGAGAAAGTGTTCATACAACATGAAAACAAAGCCATCCAGGCTAAACAAACACCAATTACAAAGAAGCAAATACAACATAGAAGGATAGGGGCATACAAAACGCTTAAACAGCAAATGAAGTCGAGAAGTCCTCTAATCTCAACGACCATCGAGCTGTAAAGTGAGAAGAAGCCTTGGAAAATAGAGATCACGATCAGTGATATAAATTCCGAGAATGAAGCAGCAACAAGTGCACAATCAACAATCTTTAACATGGCTACAAAGCCTTTGATTAGAACTTCAGTGTTAGAAGTATCTCTAATCTTCAACATAACTCTCCCTGCAACGAAACAACATAAAGTAGATGATGACATTGGGAGAGAAACAAACTCCATAACGGAGGATACCGGACAATAAACGTCCAAGAAGACTCGCTTCTCATGATGAATGGATATGTGAGACATCAGTCCATTAAGCTGCCACAACTGAAAAGACTTGAATACCACACTGAAGGGACTGCATACTGCAGTAAAGAGACTGCATACTGCAGTAAAGGAAGGCACCAAGGCAGGAAATAGAAACAGACCATAAGACATTTCAAGATACCAAACCCAAGATATCAACTCATCAACCACTGTTAACATTAAGTTAAATAATCTATGTGATGAAACCTGGATTAATGGATGAGGAAGAGAGGCAGAGCTGGTGATGGGGATCGAGCAACCCATTGTTGAATCAACAGACACCATGACAAGCATAATGAACGGGCGTACGAAATCGCACCAGCAAAGAGCCACACTACAATCTGTAGGGTACCACCATTTGGAGACAAAGCTTGTGTCACCAACATACACAACATAAGCTGCTTCATCACAGAACACAAAAGCCATATTCAACAAACAAGATTTCAGATCTGGAGCTTTTGAAACCGGTTGAGAATAGACGCAAGATGTATCGAAGAGCAGAAGAAAAACGGGGCTGCAAGGTATGTCAGGAGGATCTGGTGGTTCTGGCGGAGAGAGAGCTTCAATGGGCGGTTCTGGCGGAGAGAGAGCTTCAAGCGGTGGTTCTGGCGGTACAAAAGGAGGCGTACGCGACGGCGGATTGGAAGGAGGACGGAACCACGACTGAGACGACGGATGAAAACACGATGGAGGAAGCGGCGGACGGATCTGCGACGGAGTAGACGGCGGATGGATCTGCGACGGAGGAGACGACGGACGGGACCACGACGGAGAAGACGACATCACTAACAGAGCCATCATGACAAAGTTTATTTACCTGTTATAATTATCATGACAAGCTTTTGCAATATGTATATTACTTTCTTGCTTATGACATTTTATTTTGTCTACATCGTTGCCACTCTTCATAAATCAAATTTTGAAAATACTTGATAACACACATAGGTTTATTAAATAAATTTTATTTGTTGTGTACTATAGAGATTAAAATAATACATATAAAAAATTTGTAGATTGTATATATATATATATATATAAATGTATACCACCTATACGTGTATGTGTAGATGTGTAGGCAACATCTTGTTGCGTGTTGTGGATGTAGTCTGATGATCGACAAAGATTGATGTGTTTTAGATAACGATTACAGCTTGTCCACAGTCTTGTAGAGTATTACCCGATAATGCTAATTATTTGTCGTTCATGTAATACTATACCAACTAGATTTTGACCCGCGCTTGGGAAGCGCGGGTTTGTTTTCAAAATTAAATAATTTATTTTTAATTAAATATTTTTATAAGTTTGTGTATAGGTTTGACACATTTATCTGAAATCGCGACATGAATCGTACAAAAATTAAAAAAAAAAGATGAAAAGTAAAATAGAACTGAACATTACAATTCATAAATAACTGAAAATATCATATATCTCTCACACAAAATGTTTTTACACCGAACCGAAAATCAAATGAGTACCTAAATTTAAAATTATTTGAATGATTAAATATTTTAATCTGAACACCCGATTTAAACTGAAAACCCCAAATTATCATATAAAAGTTATAAAATGAGGTAAAGCTTTTGTTATTGAAAATATTATTGGCAAATTTATTTATATGTATATTAACTATCAAGCTATACAAATACAAAACCAAGTATATAATTTTTTCTTATATGTTATTAGTTAAGAATCTATACTAATAAAAACATATCACTGTTTCTAAAAAAATATATTATATATCCAAAATAAAATTAAGTTTGAGACATATGATTCATTATTAAAATATATTATAAAGACACATAAAACCAAGGCATATTAAAAAACAGAAGTCTGATCAATGGCAAGATGGAGTTGGGGCTAGGTTCGCGGGTCAAACCGCCTCGCCAACCCGTGGGTCAGATATTTTTTTGACTCAAAATTTTTGACCTGAATGACCCGCTAAAAAAGATTTAAAAACCCGCACCCATCCCGTCTAGATTTGTGGGTAACCTATGGGACCCGCATGTTATATAAATTTTAATAAGATAATTATTTTAATTATATTTTTGTAATAAAATAATTAAAATTATATATTTATAATGAAAATAGATATTTATAATAAAATTATATAGTTTTCCAATATTTTATATATTTTTACAAAAATTTAATTAATTTTGAAAAAATTACAGATTAGCGGGTACTCGCAATTCAAATTCGTTCGATCGATACCCGCACCGCTTAAAATCGACTCAATCCGCACCCGGATACACATGTTCAATTTTTCAAACCGACTGATCCGCATCCGCCCCGCAGCGGGTCAAACGCGGTGGGACCCGTTGGTAAACACTCAAATTCTCAGCTCTAGATAGAATGTAATGTTTCGTAGTTTGTAGGTCAGTAAAATGATATAATTTTTGTATATTGGGATATATCAGCCACGTTATAATCTTTGATTAATAGGACATGTTTAGACGTCCTTGGTGGCCATTAGGATTGATATAAGTTTTGATATAATGTTTTAATAGTTTGTAAATATACGGTGTAATGTAATTGTTTTATAGTTAGAGTAGAAACCGGGTATAATATATATGGTATAATGTAGTTAACGTAACGTTACAAAATATATGGTAAGACTAAAAAACGGTAAGTCTAATGAAAATGTGCAATAACCTTATGTAAGTAGATTTTTTAAGATTCTTTCTCTTTTAATAGTATAGATAAGTTATTATTTAAAAATTTAAAATATAAATATTATTTGATATTTTTAACTGTGATGGGTTGAGTAAATAAAACACAAATTTAAATTTGAAGTATTAGTAGTCTGTATACGCAGATATTAATTCATTGGACTAATTAGTGTATATTATATATAAGTAAACATATGTCGGTTATTAAGATTGTGAGGATTCCATATGAATGTGTAGTAGAATTAAAACTGAGCGACTCAGATACATTTTTAATTTTATTACGAACAATAAATTTCACTGTAACCGTATTTGGTAACAAAAAAAGAAAATAAGATGTAATACTCACATCAAACACCCGTATATCAATTCGAGAGTGTGGGCCCTGCACGTTCTGTTTTATTCTGTAGAACATAATCAATATAGAATCTTGGTTCATTAGAATTATATGCAAGACCAACCATTAACTAAATTACTATTATATCATTAATGAGGGTGCAATAACCTTTCATAAGTAGATTTTTTCAGAATGATTCTCTTTTAATAGTATAGATGAACTATTGACTCATTTTGAGAGCCTTTTCTCAAAAAAAAAAAAAAACTATTGACTCATTTTGAGTAACATATTTCAAAACCAGAACCATAAAACTAATGAAGAATCGTAAAATCAGATAAACAAAGAGATGACAGTATTTAAGAAAAAAATTATTAAACTTCCTCTATTGTACTAGAAAGATACATGTTTGATATTATATGCAGATTTATTATTGATAATAATAGATTACAAATTTGAAAACTATAATTGTATTTATTGAAATATTATTAGTTTAAAACTGTGGAAAATAATAAATTATAAAATGATGTATTTATTATCAAAATTTAATGTTTTTCTTTTGCTTAAATCAAAATTTAATGTTTGCTTGATATTATGTGTTCAACAAAAAAACTATTTTATAAATAGAGGGAGTATAACATTTTTCGGACGGATGCAACCACAAAACCAAGGCAATATGTTCTTTTGACAAAATACAGTCTTTTTTTCTTCTTGAAACATGACAAAATATAGTCTTCTTAATCAGCTCAAATGCAGTATAAAGTATTTTTCAAATGTGATTTAAAAAAAGTTAGTTATTTTGGTATTTCCGAGAAATTAGGTGGAGAGGACCTTAGAATATCATTATCGGTCATATTTAGTGGGGTTCTTATGCTAATTATGATTTAAAAGAAAATCAAAAACAGAAATAAATAGAAGAGGCGTTCCTTATTTGGGATAAGGAAGAGACGGTTATTAGTGACACGTGTAGGCAAAGTGAGAGGAGAGAGGAGGATGAGCGTGGCTTTGGTTTCGTGCTCTGGTTCTGTTCTCTCTCTGTCTCTGAAACCTCTCCATCTTCTATTCTCTCTCAAGGTGATTCTCTCTCTCTCTCTCTCTCTCTCTCTCTCTCTCTCTCTCTCTCTTCTCTCTCTCTCTCTCTCTCTCTCTCTATCTCTCTCTCTCTCTCTCTCTCTCTCTCTCTCTCTCTCTCTCTCTCTCTCTCTCTCTCTCTCTCTCTCTCTCTCTCTCTCTCTCTCTCTCTCTCTCTCTCTCTCTCTCTCTCTCTCTCTCTCTCTCTCTCTCTCTCTCTCTCTCTCTCTCTCTCTCTCTCTCTCTCTCTCTCTCTCTCTCTCTCTCTCTCTCTCTCTCTCTCTCTCTCTCTCTCTCTCTCTCTCTCTCTCTCTGTGGTTCCTCGACGAAACGGCGGTACTCCATGTCTCCGTGGCTCGTCGACGACACGGAATCCTGTCTCTCCGTGGCTCGTCGATGAAACCGTGGTAAATCTATTGTTGTTTCTTCAATCATGCATGTTTTAGATTAGACTTCTTGTTCTGATCGGAAGTTTTTATTTGTTTGTAGGTTCGATTCGGTCTGGCGGTGGCTCTCGTAAACAGCGACGGAGCTCTCTATCGATGGCTCTCCGCGCTCAGGTAAAGCTTCTGTTGCATCTTCTTCAATCATACATGTGGCTTTGATGAGTTGTGATATCTTTGTTGCAAGTTTATCAATTTTGATAATGTTTTCTGTCTGTTCATTCTGTTGGCTTTAGGTGTAAAATATATTGAGTCATTCTCGTTTTGTTTGTTGCAAGTTTATCAATTTAGATTTGGCTTCTTTTTGGTGATTAATATTTTTTGTGTTTCTGTCTTTGTGTGGTGAGATGAAGGGATCAACTCGTATTTGATATGTTTAGTGGAAAGAGAGCTGAGGAAGGTTCATCAATACAGGTTGTTTATTAATCATGTTCTGTCTCTGTGTGCAAATTTAAATGTCAGTCTTTGTTTATTAATCATGTCGTGTCTGAAACCTTCCTGTCTTTGTGTGTTCAGATGGATGGATCAAGAGAGATGAGCAACAGTCACTGGACAACGGAATACGTAGCATCACATGTTAGTCTTTCTCTCTTTCATCTGCTCTGTCTTGTTAAAATATTTTGTGTGTAAAAATAACTTGTGTTCTTGTTATGATTATGTCTTGTTCTTCATATAGATATTATGTCTCTGTCTTGTTCTTGATACTGATTTCATCTCTCTGTCTTGTTCTTGTAACTTTCAGGAGCATTGAGAGTGGAAGAAGCTTTCAATTAATGTAACCTTGTAACTTGTAATTTGTGTTGTCTTCTCTAGTCTTGTCTTTTGCTTGTTTAGTAGTGTAGTGTATTCTGGACCTTTTGTAACCTTGTGACCACCACAATCTATATATAAAACAAGTTCATGTTCTCTCTTCTAACCATACAAAACGAGCAACACATTTGATCAAACAAACTTCATTTTCTATCCTTCTCACCACGTTGTCCCTCTTCTCACCATACAAAACAAGTTCATGCTCTCATGGGAAGATTATGAAACCTTAAATTAGAGACTTGCAATGGAGGACATAAAATCTCAAGGTTTTTAACTAAGTCTCTTATTCAACTTTTCTCCTTAAATACTATTAAAAAAAATAAGAGACACCTAATGAATTTCTAAGATAAAGATGCTCTTAGTACCTGACCGTCTGTCTTTTGTCGAACAAACAAGTTGTGGATGGTAAGCTAATCATTTAACGAATTTAAACACTTCTTCTTATAAATGGTTGTAAGTTGTAAACATATACGTATTTATGGCAAATTAAATCAAATTGTAAGATAGTACCGCTAATGATTAGACATTAGATAACCGTCCAATGTCATATACTTACTTATATACTTATGTAGCCATCAAATAGGCCTAATATTTATCAACGGTGACTGTTTTAAAAAAAAAAATCTTCTGTTTCAAGAGTTTTACTGAAGATCTTAAGAAAGTAAAATGACACACGCACATATATGCTTATGCATATGTACATGCATTACATGAAACAGACAAGCAACCGGATTTTTGGAATACTAATTACTTCAGATTCCTAATGACTAGATGATAACCCGCGCCATGCGCGGAGTGAGTTTTTTAAAATATGTTGTATTGAAATATTACAATTAGAATGCATCTTGTTATCAATATTTTTTTTTTTACATTTGATATGGGGTGGACATTCGGATACCATTTGGTTCAGTTTGATTTGGTTCGGTTCAGTTATATTTCGATTTTTTTGTGAGTTCGATCCGGTTCGGATCTACGGGTTCGGTTTGGGTTTGGACTCAGATAACTCATTTTATTTTTAAAAAGTAAAATTCATATATACTTTAAATTTCTCAAAATATAAAAATAAAAAATTATTTATAACATATAAATGTGTATAATACAAGCTAAAATACTTAAACTTAACATAAAATTTGGTTAGTTTCAATATTCGGATAAGAAATCAATAGATATTTGAAGTATTGGTATTTTGAATATCATTTAACTATTTTAATCATGTATTTTTAACTATTTGTAAATATTTTCAAGTATTTTGGACAACTTAATAACATTTTATATATTTTGTATATTCTTTTAGATATTAAATTCTAAAAATAATTAATATATTTAAGTATATAAATCTGGTTTCGATATATTCGATATCCGAAATATTTCGTTTTGGATCAGGTTCCGTTCTAAAAAATATCATCTTAATAACATCTTACAATTTTTGGTAATTTATAGACGTTTTAAAAAAATTAAAATATAACATATATGAAAAATCTATTTTTTAAAATATGTTTAAGTGATTTTTTTGATAATATTAATTAAAATAAAATGTAGAGGATACAAATTTTTATCAAATATTTTTTATTTGTAATCATTAAAAAGTATAATATATATTTATATGGACCAACATATTTTTCTAAGGATTTCTGAGAATCATTCTAGTGATGACACGTGGCTACAAAACATGTTGTAATGTTCCAGGATTAATATACAGGGGATTAGTCCAGTTATGCTACCTTTTCTGAAGTAGCGCCATAATATTTTACTCAGTATTCTAAAGTAAAGTACTTTTAAGCTCTAAGCAATATTATTTGGTTGTTTTGAGAATTAATATATTCCTTAGTAGGTTGCAAAGTTATTTAAGAGAAATTAGTAGATTACATTAAAACTAGAGTCCTAAATCAAAGCAGAGACAGGCCAGTTGGGATGGTGTTGACGTGTTGTTCATCTAAGTGCACGACAATTGTGCAACTAATCTACTTTTGTTTTCTCTTGTAAAAGAAATGCATAAAGCTTCGTTATAATAAGTCTTTTTCAACTAATGTAAACTTATAGTTTTCTTAAAGAATTGTCTAAAAATTATTAACGGACTAGTACATAGTTGTTGAAATATAACGCATTTTTCTATTATTTTTACGCGTGGTTGTAATTATTGCCTGATATTATTGATTAATATTTTACGATGTATGAATATGAATATATATTATGTTCTGGAGACTACATGAAGACTTTGAAGATGTGAACATTATTCATATTTATGAGTAGAAATGGTCTTTAGCAAAAGCGGAAAGAATCAGAAATTATATTTTTTTTTTCATATATATCAGATATGGTCAGATGGAGGGGTTCTTCCAAAAATCTAATTAAATGGATAGTTGACAAAAGGAATATGAATATCTATTCCTTCTTGAAATCACAATAGTCTACTGGATTTTATACTGATTTAACATATACATTTTATGGATTTAGAAATATATTACTATTTATCTTATATGTCACTATTTATATATATATATATATATATATATATATATATATATATATATATAACTAATCGTATTTTACACGTATCATCGTATTTAATACATACCATCATATAAATAATCACATATATTATATTTTTAAAACTTAATGTAAGATTTAAAAACATAATTAAGTTTGTTTTTAAAATTGATTTTGTATTTTATTTTTAAAATATATAGAAAACAATTTTTTATAATGGTTATTGGAAAATATTTTAGTAAAAATCAAATTTTGAATATATGTATATTTTGAATCAATTTGTGATATAAATAAATTTTAAATTATTATTTTGATTTTAAATATGTGTATAAAGTTTAAACTTTGTTTTATGATTATTTTAGACAAAATATATTTTTAAGTAGTTAGATTGAACTATTTTCGTATATTTTAAAGAGTGCCCAGATAAATAGTTTTTTTATAGTATAATAAAATTTTAATTTTTTTAATAACATAAACCCCATACTCTTTTTTCTTAATATAATATCCATATTTCCAAATAACATTATATTTTTATACTAATATTCATGTTTATAAAAATTTCAAAGTTATTTCGGTTTTAACAATATAGATTCACTTATGCCCCAATTAAGTAGGATTTAAGGTTGCATATGATCTAAGCATGTCTTAATCATCTCACTAAAGTAAAGATCTAATATGATTTAACTAACTACCCACTTACCACTATACAAATTTGTTCTCGCACACCTATCATGATACCATCACTATAAGAAGGGGAAGTATCAATATCAATATTTGTATGTAAAAATACTCAAAACTGACGAAATACTTATTGGGTATATATACCCCTGTATGAGGATATTTTTGAACAATGATTTCGAGTCTCAAGTGATTAAATTGAATGGTACAATATATTTTGTTTTTAAAGATGTAATCATGTAAACTTAAGTTTAAAAAAAAAGATGAAAACTTAAAAGGCAAAAAATAAATAAATGAACCACAAAAAAAGCTTACCATATAGGCAAAAGGAAAAAGGCATCCATAGGCGTACTGTGGCGGCTGCTGTAGCGCAGCCTGGTCAAGTATATAAGAGTAAATTTGAGAGATAACATACAAATTTCCAATACCAATGTGCTAATGCCATCACTCTTTATGTGTTCATGTTAGCTTGACGAGTCATATATTCATGTTACCAACCTGAAGACCTTTGGAGAAGGCCTGCTTTACATTTATATCGTTTTTCATGGCTCTGAGAAGAAGCCCAATAAACATTTCAGCTTGAAACTTAAGAATGGTAAATTATTGAATAGGGTCATGGAAAAAAGATATGGTTCATGCTAGGGCAAGAAATATTAATGTTCTGATCACAATATTAGAAATGTACATACGCCAACACTCTTGAAACCAATATTGGAATCTACCAAAACTGTAAGGATAATAAGCAATCAAGTGGTGGTAGTCTACCACGCAATCTTTTGGGGCTTGATGTTTATCAACATCGGTTCTGGATTTGATTCTCTATTAAAATTAAATTATCATTATTTAGTCAGTCTGGGGTTAGAATTCAGCCAAGTGGACCGTGGTTAACATCAATGTTCTAAAATCAAAAACTAGATACCGACTCGGTGTAGCTATTAGTTGACTAGTTAGATCGGTCGAACCAGATTTTCAATTTTGTAATCATATATATATAATCATATATATTCTATATGAATTTAAAAAAGTAGTTCTACATATGATACATTTTTATTCTCTTTTATTAACTAGAAACATAAACAATGAGGATAATCTGCAAAATACTCTATTTAAGATTTGAAATTTGAAAAATACACTGCTTTAATTTTATTTTTGAAAACTACACTTTTTAATATGAATATACTTTTTACCCAAATTAGATATTTTAATAATTAAGATATAAATTCAAAATTAATAAAAATATTATATTATTTATGTTTAAGATAAATATGTGTTTTAAGATAAATATGTTATTTTACCACTTAAAATTTTACAATAAATTGATTATAAAATAAATAAATTATGATTTGTGTTGACTTTATCGTGAAGTTTATATAGATTTTAATTTATTTTGTTAACTTTGTATAAACAGGTCACATTGCATCATCTACAAAACTTCCATTCTTCCTTGAAGTCATCATCTACTGGGACCAAGTAAATTCTAATATGATGTATTTCACATATGTGTTTATTTTGTTTTACTTTGAATATGAAAAAAGAAGAGCACTAATTATCACTTTGGCTTGTGTATTTTACAAATTTTTTTTATTTATGTTCTTTATATAGAGATGGAGTACTAGGTTCAAAAAGAAAGTATTAGAAAAAGAAAAACACAGAAAAACCAAACACATAACAACAATTTAAAGTCACAGAAACCAAATGGTGTTGCTTGCATTGAAGTTTTATACAAAGATTACTTTTATGTGCATATGAAAGAGTTGGAAGAAAGTCTGTTTAAAATAGAGGATTCACAAAGCTGAGTTCCGAAATTTCAAGCCTCCTAAAAACTAAATTAAATCATCTTGACAAAAATATATTAGGAATTGAGAAATATTAAGATTGGACAATTTGATAAATTTATAAATAAATAAGTGTACTTTTCAAAACCTTAAACAAGGGTGTATTTTTCAAATTATAATCTTATTGGAGTGCATTTCTCCAAATTTTCCCTAAACGATAATCATAAATTTAGGTATGTATACAGTAAACAAGTGAATACTATATCAACTGAAATTGATAAAAACCAAATGATACCATTCAAATTACCTTATTTATTTATTTATTTATTTTTACAGGTAAATTCTTAAATTTTATATATGACAAAATCAAAATAGTATATGAGAGTCGAAAAGTAAAATTTTATATTCTTTCTTAAGAAAATATAATCAAATAGAAAACAGTAAAATAGTGATAATCAAAGATTATTTATGAAATATTAAATTTTAATAATAATTGAAAACCCATTAATTATATGTTTATTTTTCGGAAACGGTTTTTGAATTTGATTCGGATCACTGGTTTTACCGGCTTTTAACTAATTTTACAGGAGTTTTCTCAAATCTGAGTTTTAAACCAAACTCGACTTCTTCAACGAGTCAGGTTCAGAATGTCGGTCCAATCCGGTTTTAAAACACTGGTTAACATGGTGGACCATAACAGATTATTAGTTTACTTTATAACATGGTTTGCAAATTTTTACACACACACACACACATATATATATATATCTGAAACCATACCCCCCTCCTCTCCGGAATCTCACCTCTTAACTCTTTGTTTTTGTCAAGAATCTCACCCTTAATTATAAACTAGATTTTGACCCGCGTTAAAACACGGAATATGTTTTTAATACAATAGAAAAATAAAATGATACAACTTATAAAAGAATCTTATCAAAATTTTCAAAGTTGGAAAAAAAAATCTTATCAAAATTTTCAAAGTTGGGATTAATCTTAACAAAAAACCAAAAAATGTGTATATCTGAATTCGAAGCAGAACTGATAAGATATCTGAACAGATAAAAAAAATGTGTATATAAAAAATCGGATCTGAACCCGAACCAAATCTAATATTTCGTATATCCGAATATACTTGAACAACAATTATATACTTAAATTTATTAATTATTTTAGATCAAATATTCTAAAAATATTTAAGATACTCAAAATATTCATAATTATTCAAAATATTTGTAATATATCTAAAAGTAAACATCCATTAATATTCAAATATACTCAGAACACTAAAAATACCATAAATATATATATTAGTTCTCTATCCAAGTAGGTAAGAATAACATTTCATTTTATTTTAGATTTTTTATCATACGTTTTAAATTAATATGTTGCATACTTTTGGACTTCAAGGTATATTGAGAATATAAATTTGTTTATATAATGTATATAAAAACTGAACCCAAAAGATCTGTATTTTTATGTAATTGATATTTGAATACAATCTGAACCCGTAAAGATCTTAACCGAACCCGAATCAAAATTTATAGATAACGAAATAAGGTTTAAATCACTAACCCTAAAATTCAAAACCCTAAATAGACCCAAACCGAATATTTAAACAGATTCCTAAATTTCAAATATATCCGAATCAAACCTGAAGAAATATTTGAATGCTCACACTTAAATTTCTTAGTGATTATGTTAACATTACTAAAAAGTTGTTTTGAATATATAGTTAAGATCTGAAATATTATCATATGAATTTCATATTTTTATATTATATTAGTAGCATGTAATTGTTTTTGTTTAAATTGTAGGTTATTCCATGGAATATTCATTTTAGATCATGATGCACCTAATAGCATGTATCGTATGAAGTTCATTTTAGAAGTCATGTTTTAATATTCCATGATGCACCTAATATATAGTAAAGCTGTTACAGATATAGGCTTTAATTTATTTATAATATTTTAAATATGGTTATATGTTTTGTTGGACCATTTAAATTTTAAATGACAACCTTTATCAGTAGATAAAAATAGGACTCTGTTTTAATAGATTAGATCCTAAATTTATATTAGTTAATTCTATCAATATAAATACTCTCTCCGTTTCAATATAGTTGATGTTTTAGAAGGATAATTTTGTTTTGAGATTTTAAGGTTAACTTTAACTTTATTGGAAACTGTTCAACCATTAGATTTCATTGTCTTTTTTATTATTGGTTAATTGATTCTAAAATAATTTTTTAAAATAATTTTTTTTAGAAAAATCTAATTTTCTTAATCTTTGTGCACTAAGTCAAAAACATCAAGTATTATGAAACAGAGGGAGTATATATTTACCTTTTAATAAAACATTTTACCATTTTACTCCTAGAGAGTTATTTTGTGAAATTAAATTAAAACAATGGTTATCATGGAATTTCTCAAAAAGTTATCAAATACATTGTGTAAAACTGCATTAATGAACACTTCCCACCAAAAAAATGTAATTCTACTCCAGTTTAGGCTTCGACTCAAATTAACAACACTTAATAATAGCTTTAGCTTTTCTCAATCTTGACTGTTTCAACGAACATTCTCGCCATAAGCTCCGAACTATCTCTCATCCAATGGACCACAAACGCCAAAGAAAAACAGAGACACAGCGAGAAACAAGACAGGAACAAAGAAAATTAGAAACAAAAAAAAAACACAAGGTTCTTGAAAACAAGAGTAAATGGCCATGGCCTGGCTAATATGGCCGTTCCTACTATTCCTAACAGCACTTCCTGCAAATTCGATAACTGAATCAGAATCATTATTGAAGTTCAAGCAGTCATTAACCTACGCCCCGCCTCTCGATTCTTGGACACCAGATTCAGTTCCTTGTGGAGGACTGCAACCATGGGTCGGAATACTATGCAACAAACACTCAGTCTTTGGTCTCAGGCTCGAACAGATGGGTCTCTCAGGAACCATCGACGTTGCCTCCTTAATGACCTTACCAGCGTTACGCACCATAAGCATAATGAACAACTCTTTCTCAGGTGACATACCCGAGTTTAACCGGTTGACCGGTCTGAAATTTATTTATTTATCAGGCAACCGCTTCTCTGGTAACATCCCTTCCAACTATTTCTCAACGATGGTTTCTCTGAAGAAAGCTTGGCTCTCAAACAACGAGTTCTCTGGCTTCATTCCTCTCTCTTTGGCCACCAAGTTGCCTAATCTAATAGCGTTACACCTCGAAAACAATCAGTTCATTGGGAATATACCGAACTTCACGCAACGGAGTTTAGTTGATGTTGATTTCTCAAACAACCGACTATCCGGAGCGATACCATCAGGTTTATTGATATTCGACGTGGAGATTTTCGCGGGGAATCCTGGCCTTTGCGGTAAGAAGCTAGCAACTACATGCACGCAGCCGAGAGATGCGACTGCATCAGTTTTAGTAGAAGGGAGAATGAAAGATGCGTATAAGACCAAGTACTATATAGCATTTGGTACACTAGGGATACTTTTCGTGGTTACCATCATCTCCTTGTTCTTCAAGAAGAAGAAAAAAAAGAGAAGAAGGAGGAAGAGGACGCGTCATGCCTCTGAACAAGACAGCAATGACGACCAACAAATCCAGGTTAGTCCACATCATATTCTTCACTTCAAGAGAGTCGGTTTTGAGATTTATGGGACATATATTTATTAATCAATTTAAGTATCAAATGATTTATCATATTATCCATTTAAATGATTGTTTCATCTGGTTATGCCTAAAACGGATCCGGTGTTAAAGGGAGTTTTTAAGTTATAAAGCACAACTTCTTGGTGTGGTTGACAGATAACTGTTGACGGATCAAGAACTGGTGGCTCGAGGCAGAGTAAGAGCAGTCGCTCTGGAGAGCTGGCTGATAGATCAACAGGTATGACGAGGACGACGGCGGATTTGGTGATGGTGAACAAAGAAAAGGGTGTATTCGGTTTATCAGACTTGATGATAGCATCGGCTAACGTTCTCGGAAACTCCGGCGGTGGTGGCAGCAGGCCTAGCAGCGGCGGAAACGTGGGATCTGCATACAAAGCAGCGATCTCTAACGGCGTGACTGTGGTGGTGAAGCGTGTGACAGTGATGAATCAAGTGAGCATAGACGTGTTCGACAAGGAAGTTAGAAACTTAGGTAGCTTGCGACACAAGAATGTATTAACACCTCTTGCTTACCATTTCCGACAAGACGAGAAACTGCTTGTGTTCGAATACGTCCCCAACTTGAGTCTGCTTCACCGGTTACACGGCGATCACGGCGAGGCTTCTCGGTTATTAGACTGGCCTTCACGGTTTAAAATCATCCTAGGAATCGCGAGAGGGATGTGTTACCTCCACAAGGAGTTAGGGTTTCTAAGCTTACCTCACGGAAACCTAAAGTCGAGTAATATATTTCTTGGCGAAGACGACGAGCCACTCGTCTCCGAGTTCGGACTACAAAGACTGATTAACCTCGACGATCAAGTTCAATCTCTAGTAGCGTATAACTCTCCCGATGAGACCGTCTCTGCTAAGTCTGATGTGTTTAGTTTCGGGGTCGTGGTCTTAGAGATTCTCACAGGGAAGTTCCCGTCGCAGTACGCCGGAATAAATCGAGCTGGCGGGACGAATGTGGTGGAGTGGATTGGCTCCGCCGTGGAGAAAGGTGAGTGGATGGATCTGCTTCATCATACGGTCGTAGCCGCCGCTGCTGATGATGAAACGTCGTCGGATGAGATAGAGAATGTTTTACGGATTGGTGTGAGGTGTACCGGAGAAGATCCAGATCGGCGACCGAGTATGAGTGAAGTAGTCGATGAACTCACGATGGAAGATTCAAGCGACGACTTCATCACCATAGAAACTTAATTAGCTTCACTTTTTCTTTTTAAGATTTTATTGAGTTCCAACCGTTAGATTCGTGCAGATTCACCATTTTGTATTAATTTATGATTTTTTCCTTTTTATATTTGTAAATGATTCAAAAATCAGTGGAGGTGAGAATACATAGGTTTGTTTTTAACGTTTGGGGGAATAGATTGTTTTCGCAATTTTATTACCACGTGCAAACTTTGGTCTTAGAGATGTGGAAGATGTTAACATGATATACAAGGAGAACTCTAGCTTTACCATGTTGATGTAAATGGAATCAAAGTTGGGCATAACCTACTTTTAAGACCACACTAAAGCAACAACTATTTGAGGAAATCACGAATAAGCTGCCTTTGATTTGAAGCAGTCAAAAAGACGTTTTGTGTGCTAGTCCTAATGGTGTGAATACTGCTTTGGCAAGATGCGAGAGCATATGTAAGGTCAATGGCTAAGAAAGGAACCAGCACGAGAAGCCCCATGAGTTCTGTTTATTATATATTGATGCTTAATTAAGAAGGGTAAGAGAGGGAGTTAAAAGAATCATTGGTTATAGGATTGATAGAAAGCTAAAGAGTTAATAATAGCATTGAGAGTATAAGCTTTGTAAACAGCTAGTACTCATAAGGTAGAAGTTTTAAGTATAATGCTAGTGAAAGGCATTAGTGTAGAATATTTGTAATTTCTTCTTGTAAACTATGTTACGATTACAAATCTAGTTTCTTCCGGATCCTGGGTTACCAGTTCAATCAAATGTAGCTTCCTCATTAATATGAACTAGATCTTGACCCGTGCGACTGCACGGGTATTAATTTTCATTTTAGTTTTTATTTATTTATACTAAATAGTATATTTATAATATTTAATCGTTTTATATTGATTAAGTTAGGGATAAGTATTTGGGTATCCACTCGAATTCAGTTAAAATTTATTCGGGTTTGAGATTTTCGAGTTTAAAAATTCTACCTCTATTCGGGTATTTATAAACTTTGGTTCTGGTTTGATTTAGATCTTTGCGGATTTGATAACCCGTTTAAATTATTTTTAAACTTTTGAAATTTATATATCTTTAAATATACTTAAATCTAAAAAACTAACATGTAAATTTGAGTAATGTAAGCTAAAGTACCTAAATTAAAAATTAAAATAAATTTAACTTGAATATTTGGATGAAGAATAAATAATATATATATATATATTATATATATATTTTAAGTATTTTTGGTGTTTTGATTATTGTTTATCTACTTTAGATGTTTACTTTTGACTATTTTTTATATTTTAATCAACTTAAAAATAGTTGGATATTAACTCGAAAATAGCTAACATATTGAAGTATATAAATATGATTTAAATACATTCGGATATCCATAATATTTCGTTCGAATAAAGATTTAGTTATGGTTCTCTAGATACCAAAATGGTAAATCCGTTTGGATATTATCTAGTTTCGGTTTTAAATTTCGTAATACTTTTTCGTTCAGATTTGTTCAATGAAGAGTTGATATTATAATTTCCATGAATTGTTTGTCCAATAAAAATGTATTTTTTTTGAATTTGACATTGTTTTAATTGAGAAGTTAATGAAATATATTTAATTCAAATTTAATTTTAGAAAACACATTAATGTAAGTGGAAAAGACAAATCATTAAAATAGGAAATATAATTTAATTGTGTATTTAATTCAAATTTAATTTTGGAAAACACATTAATTAAAGTGGAAAATACAACATTAAAATAGGAAACATTATTTAATGTCAGTGGCATGGAAGTGTAAATAACACTGAAAACTAAGGGGTATTTTATATGTGTACTTCTCTTTTAATAATATAGATGAAGATAAGTTTTACAGTGTACTCCTTTTTTCTTGTTTTGCATTTCTTATTGCAAAGCTTCCATTTTTCAGTCTTCATTTTCTCTTCATTACTCTGTTCTTGAGTAAACCGTTTTGTCAAACCTTCATCATCTCTTGTGTGGTGTATTTTTTATTCTCCGAGGGAAACTCGCCGTCTTCACATTAGCGCGCGCGCACACACACACAAAATCACTAACGATATAATTATCAAAGAAAGTCACAAATAACGATTCAGTGGTAACCATCTAATCCTAGTTCTATTATCGGTTTCCGAAATATAAGAACTGTTAGAATATTTATGAATATCAGCTTCATTTATATCGGCTTTGGGTCTTAGATTCCCATGGTTTTAGTCTCATGTTACAATACAAACGTCCATGCTGTAAACGTCCATGAGACAAACAATATCACACGCACAAAAAAGTTATTAGAAATAACTATCAACGAAATTCACAAATTACGTCGAATACCAGGTTTTGTCGTCCAATAATATGCCTATATCACGTGTTTGTGTATACATACGTACGTGAAGAAATATTGAAATTGTATGACAGCTAAGCACAGCTGGAGATTAACGGATCGTGAAATTATTATCGGTTTTTCTTTTTCTCTTCCTCCCTATGAATAATTTAATTATTGCCAGGATTTATAGACAACAAAATACCCATCCCTGCATTTGATTATTAATCACTCATCTTCTAGCTAGGAAAAGAAAATAATATGAGCACAAATAAATTATATTATTTTGTTACTATAATTACTAGGTAAGGAACCCGTACGATATCGCACGGGAACTCATTTTTCAAAAAATGTCATACTTTATATAATTGTTTTTTAAATACATATGCTACAAAATTATTTTATTTACAATCATAGGTTAGTTGTAATAAAATTTAAAAAAATATTAAGACCAAATAAGATATATGTCTACTCTATTACAAAATTTAAGTTAAGAGATATTTATATTCATGATCATTTTGGAACCATATAAAAATGCATGTACAGTCAAAAATGATTACATGTATAGTTAGAATGCTTAGATTTAGAGAAAATATAGTTATAGTTTTTTTTTGAAGACTAAAAATTTTTTTATAGTTAGAAATGAATCTTTATAAATGAAAAATGATAAGTTGTATTCTAAAACGTAGAGTTGTGTTATTTTGGAAATGTAAATTATATTTTCTGTAAATTAATTTGTGAAAATTGGTCGATTACGTAGTAGAAACTATTCTCTAGATTTCTTCAAAATATAGTATATACAATGATAATATACAAATATTGTCCCAAATAGATAAACGAACTTTAGTTTCGCTACACATGAGAAAATGCATTAGTTTCAATAAAAATAAAACAAAAACAGTGTTGGATAGAAAACTTACCTTCGGGACATTTGATGTTATCTTATGTGATGAATTATTTTTCTGGACTTTTAACCCCAAACATAAATGACTCTTACAACTACATTGGTTTGAGAAAAAACAACAAAACTATATGAAGAAACACAAAACTGACTTTCTACATCAATTATCAAGTTAAATAAATACCGGGTAACATCAAGTTTGAATTGGCTAACATTAGCAACTGTTTTCGTAAAAAAAAAACATTAGCAACTGTTCATACTCATGAATTCTTTCTACCAATTTTAGGTACTTTATCCAACATTTCATAAGTATTTGTAAGATGGGCGAATCTAATGGAAAACTTGTGGTCAGTCACGGTAAGATCATTAATTGTTTTTTTTTATATGTCAAAGTTACTAATATGGTAGATAGAGCCATCTTTGAAAAAAGTGTAAAAGTGTATTGTATTAGCCGATAATCAATAGTAGATTTTATCGAATCCCCTTTCACAATAAAAATAATATAAATTTAAACAGATTAATAAACATAATTAAAGTTTAAAATAATTATTTACATTTCATCGAAAAGCAAAAGTTTTTACCTCAGTGAAATGCTTCCTCTTTTTCAACTTTGTGATTCCCATTTATGAATCAAGTGAGCAATCATTTCTTGCATTAAATGTTTTTTTTCTAGAAATACTTCGGTTTTGAGTATGAATGTCTAAAGCTAGCCATGTATGTGGGAAACAAAATTGATTCCAAAATAATAATGCTGTTGATGTTGTATTTCGATGAATTCCCTTCAACCTTTTCTGAATTTAGCGTGTAGTGGTCAGTAACAAAATAAAGGGTGACTATAAATTAGTTTACAGCAGTTCCAAATTATGAGTATTATGAGAAATGGCAAAGTTAGTCACTCATATAATTGCTGAAGCATTGTAATTGTTGGTGAAAGGGATGCAACTGTTCATCACATTTAGAACGGTTGTCTTGTAGCAGCTTTTGGATAACACATAATTTTAGGGCTTGTATTATCCGAACACAATTTTAATATTTTGCATCAATATTTTCATATTGAGAAGACACAAACCTTAACCTAATAATTTTTAAAAATACACTTATTAAGATATTTTAACTATTTTGAAAAAAAAAACAAAATTTGCACATATATATAGGAAAAAGAAAATTTATCTCAGTTTTTTAATGTAAAAACACAACCTTTCAATTTAATTGAGATTCTAAAAATTGTTTCGTTTAGGATTTTTAGCTATCCAAACACGTAACACCTTTCATACTATTTTTTGTTGACAACGTTTCATTTGAACATCATTTAAAAATTTGTAACCAAGTAATTTCGTAAAACTATTTATTTTCACCATTTTATTATCAATTAGATCAGTAAAAAAATTACTTTCAAAAAAATGTGGACATAGACTATTTATAGATTCTAATTTTTTTTTTGAACAGTCATGTATTTTCGATTTAAATAATCGCATCTTTAAATATA
This sequence comes from Raphanus sativus, assembly GCF_000801105.2. Classification (NCBI taxonomy): domain Eukaryota; kingdom Viridiplantae; phylum Streptophyta; class Magnoliopsida; order Brassicales; family Brassicaceae; genus Raphanus; species Raphanus sativus. The sequence goes on from NC_079517.1 coordinate 12,044,244, forward strand.
AAGAATTACATCTTTTATTAAAGAAGAGATACAACTTTTTACAATAGTCGCATCTTTTATCAACAAACAGTCACATTCTTTTATGAAAAGACATTTAAATGAACAAACACAACTTTTATTAAATTCTAATAGGTTAGATGCAAATCATGCAATACTATAATAAGTTAAGTGGCATTAACTATAAATCTATGCACATTGAACCGGGACAAATACTTCTGGATTTAGTGAATATCCAAACATCAAATCAAAATGTATACTGTCTAGAGTTATATAATCGACACATCTAATGACATTTGCTTACCCAATAAATGTTTTGCATAAAGTGAGCTGTTCACATTCATATTAATGACATACGAGAGGCTTTTTAATTAATGAAAAATGCATTTTTATTGAAATTGTCATCGGATTATACTCTTTTTCGTTTTTAAAACTAAACTTCAGATTAAAAAAGACTCGACTAATTCTTTCACTGGCTCAATCCAGCACAGCACCACTCGTGCAACATTATTATATTTTCTTTGTATTATTGACTTCATGTTTCTCGACTGTCCCGTATCAATAACAAATGATAATTGATAATGTTTCCCCATGGTAATTTGAGGAAACTAAATCATTCAGTTCTCTTTATTTTATTTACCAGAAATTATAGTTACTGTATGAATCAACATTAAAAGAAAGCTTAAAAATTAGAAACGATAATTGTATGTATAAATTTTATATCCACGGTGGATAATCCACCTAATTAATATTAACTTATTAACGTTTAAAACCTAAAAGAAGAAAAAGAAGAGTTGGGCTTTTTCTTTTGTTGTCTTGAGTTATAATTTGTTTTATCATCGTGAATCTTTTAAAAAGCCATAATGCGTGGGAAATCGGGTGCAAGCACGTGAATGTCGGCCCATTGTTGCAGTCGAATAGTTGACTTCATTCACATGATTTTGATTATTAAAAAATCATATTTCTTTCTGTTTAACCAGATTAAAAAAACTATAGTAGAACTTGCATTATTTTAAATTGAGAAACGACTTGTGAATCGTCCTTGGCACTTTATTCTCATCAGAAAACGCAAACCAATACTATAAAACCGAATTTAAACCGGACCAAAACTTATTTATATGAATCTAAAATCTCTGTCCAAAAGATATAAAAACCGATCTAAATTCCAATGAAAAATTGAATGCCCATGTTCAAAACTTTATATTTTCACACTTTTATTTATAACAGTCATAAAAGAAATTATTAGTTGTTTTTTTAAAGATATTTTAGATCGCATAAAACTATAATTTCTTATTTTAAATTTATACAATATAGTATAATTTTGGTCATTTCTGATTTATTGTATTTATTTCATACATTTTTGAATAAATTCAATGTTGGTAAAAAAAGAGATCGAATTGAATAGAACAATTTCAATTTGCTTTTAGAAATTTACATGTATCTTACAAGTATTAGAACTATATGTACACAAAATTGATTAGGTGAATCGATCTAAGATATGTGAATAACTATTCTATCAAAAAAAAAAGACTAAAATCTGATAAGAATCTATCCAAACTCAAACCCGAATGTCGAGACCTAATAGTGAGTGTAAAGTTTTTTAACTTGCAATAATATATGGTATCGATCAAAATGTTTTCTATCAACTTTAAAAAGGCGCCTCTCGCATGACGGTCAAGAGCTGTTAAAAGCATACAAAGTTAAAACCCGGATGTGTTCTGCATTTAATTAATAACCCAAAAAGCATCTTTAAGCTCTTCTTCTACTGTTTCCCCTCTCTCTCTCTCTCTCTCTCCACTTTTTGTCTGTATTCTCTCGTATGAAACCATGGAACCGCAGGAGCAAACTCACGGCAGCAGCGACGGAGACGACTGTTCCGTCTCCGGCTTCGACTCGGCCGAGAAAGTGATCATGAAATGGGACGCCACGGCGTCAGAAGAAGCCAGAGAGAAGATGATATTCACCGATCCGCAAGAAGTGAAGCTTTACCTCCACGCCGTCGACGAAATCCAACGGTACGTCTCCTCCTCCCCGGGAGAGGACCTCGAGTCCCGCGCCAGCTCAGCGATCCAGATCGCCATGGCTCGCCTCGAAGACGAGTTCCGCAACATCCTCGTCTCCCACAGCTCCCCCATCAACTCCGACTCCCTAATGTCCTCTTCTTCCCACGCCGAAGTCGAAGAAGACAACAACAACAACGAAGAAGAAGATAATAATAATAATCAAGAAGAGGAAACGGATCTTCTCAAACGAACCGGGTCCAGCTCCAGCTCCGGTTCAGCTACCACCGTCCGGTTACCGACCGGACGGGGTAGCTACAGCAGATCCACGAGCAGCATACGCGAGATCGAGCTGATCCCGATCGACGCGGTCGTGTACTTGAGCTGGATCGCCCGCCGCATGGTCTCGGCCGGTTACCTCCGCGAGTGCATTCAAGTCTACGGCAGCGTCCGCAAATCCGCAGTGGACTCCTCCTTCCGTAGGCTAGGGATCGAGAAGCTGAGCATCGGAGACGTCCAGAGGCTGAACTGGGAGGCGCTCGAGCAGAAGATCCGACGCTGGATCCGTGCCGCGAAGGTATGCGTGAGGGTGGTGTTCGCGAGCGAGAAGCTTCTCTGCGAGCACGTGTTCGAGAGCGTGGGAGCTGTCAACATCCACGAGGCTTGCTTCATGGAGACAGTCAAAGGTCCGGCGATCCAGCTGTTTAACTTCGCCGAGGCGATAAGCATCAGCCGGAGATCGCCGGAGAAGCTGTTCAAGATCCTCGATCTCCACGACGCTCTCATCGAGCTTCTGCCGGATATCGAGTCGGTGTTCGATCTGAAGTCTTCGGATTCGATACGGGTTCAGGCCGCGGAGATACTGTCGAGGTTGGCGGAAGCTGCGAGGGGGATACTGTCGGAGTTCGAAAACGCTGTCTTGAGGGAGCCGTCGAGGGTTCCTGTCCCTGGTGGGACGATACATCCGTTGACTAGGTATGTGATGAACTACATTAGTTTGATCTCTGAGTACAGACCGACGTTGGTTGATCTCATCATGTCTAAACCGTCGAGGAACGCTACGGATACGAACGCGCCGGAGATGGACTTCTCGGAGGTTGAGAACAAAGGTCCTTTAGCTCTGCATCTGATCTGGATCATACTCATCCTACAGTTCAATCTCGAAGGGAAGTCTAAGTACTACAGAGATGCGGCTCTGTCGCATCTCTTTGTTATGAACAATGTGCACTACATTGTCCAGAAGATCAAAGGGTCGACGGAGCTAAGGGAAATGATCGGAGATCTTTACTTGAGGAAGCTAACGGGGAAGTTCAGGCAAGCCGCTACGTACTACCAAAGAGCCGCTTGGGTCAAAGTGTTGTATTGTTTAAGAGACGAAGGGTTAAGGACGAAGGGGAGCTTTGCATCAGGTGTATCCAGGAGTGCGTTGAGAGAGAGGTTTAAATCTTTCAATGCTCTGTTTGAGGAAGTTCACAGGGTTCAGTCACAGTGGCTGGTTCCGGATTCTCAGCTGAGGGAAGAGCTGAAGATTTCGATATTGGAGAAGCTTAGTCCGGCTTACAGATCGTTTCTTGGACGGTTCAGGAGCCATATAGAGAGCGGGAAGCATCCGGAGAATTACATCAAGATTACAGTTGAAGAGCTAGAGACCGAGGTTCTTGACTTGTTCGAGGGGTTAACTGCAACTCAGCAGCATCAGAGAAGACGATCAGAATGAGGAGATAAGTGCTCTTTCTTTCTTTCTACTCTTCTGAGTTTTAGAGCTTTACAAAAAAAGAAACAGATTCTTTGAATTTTTTTTCGCAATTTCGAGTTCTTTGCTTGAGAGCCAAGAACTAAAGCCAAGAAAGGACTGATTCAACCTTTGATTTTAATTGTTCAGATTCATGAGTTTGTAATGTTGTATGAACTTATAATATATCTGTTTGGTTACTTGCCAAATTTGTAGCTCACATCTTTATTTGTTCATATGATGAAACTTATTGTGTCAATGTCATATTCCCTTTGTACGCTTATCTGCTATTGTTAGTTTTGGTTTTTATCCATTCATGTCCTTCGCAGACCAAAGAATAGGTTACAATACAAAACCTAGCTCAAGTAAAAAATGAAACTTAGATTTACATTACATTAAGACAAAAAACATGGGACACAAACTAACACTATAACACTAAAGACAAAGGCTGCTTTGGTCTCTGACCTCTGTATTCTACAAACGTGACCTATTACGAATACATGTAGTAAAATATGAGGTGTCCATAAAAGTAAAGATGTGTAAGTAGAAGAAGATCAATTATGACTACTGTCCCACAACTCTAATCCCTTTTGTCTTCCTCCAAATCTTTGTCAGCTTGTAAAGATTTGGTTTCTGAGATGTTATTGACTTGTTGAGAAGGAAGCGGAGATGGTTTAATGAGGGTTAGTGTGTAATCCTCCTTCTCAAACTCCCCTCTTATATGACATACCTACAAGAAGACAATGACGGTACAAACAGTTAAGACGCCGAGCTATTTGCTTAATCTGCTGATATAGTGTTAGTCGAATTCTGGGATGGAGCCCAGAGGGTACATATAACAAGTAGAATTGAGAAGAAGAGTAATCGCCAAAAGGCTGGGATTATCCAAAGCGTCTTGCCGATGCTTGTTGTAAACACCCTTAGACTTGAAATAAAGCTGCCATGAGTAAACACAAACATTAGTAAATATTCTCGGACTACTTGGATTGAGAGACAAGTTAACTCGTAGCAAATCCAACCAACGGAAACCAAACTGGCTACGGCCAAAGCATTTGTGAACTTTCTGTATACATCCAACTTGACCCACAACCTTCTTGTCTGAAGCTTCTTGAACCCATCGAAAAGTTTCAAAAGAATATTCACAAGTCTGGCTCTGCTCCTTGATCGTTCCAGATGTTCAAAGGTTCTATGAGTGTGGTTGACTAGTGAAGCCTCTATGCTACTCAAAGCATTAAGCCGACGATATATTCTTCTAATAGGCCTTTCTTTGGGCCTTTTAACTGTTTAAAGTAGTCCAGTGAGAAGTTTTTTTTTTGTGCACGGCCATTGAGAAGTTAACGGTCTTATTTTGACATGAAGAATCTCTATAATATTATTCGAGAAGTCAGTTTCATATGTGTCGCGCTCACGTTAACTCTGACGATGGTTGATTACATTGATACCCTTAATGAATCAAAAATATAATATTTAAATACTATAATTGATTTTTATTCAAATTTCTATTGTAAAATTTTCCAAATAACATATATAATAAAAAAGGAAATATTTATAAAGGCTATAAAGTGAATTTAAAAACGAAAATATATGTATAAATAATATGATTTCATTAAAAAAGAAAGTTCACAAATAGTAATATGGCATTAAAAATATTTTTAAAATAATATAAAAATATCTAAAAAATTATATTTTACTTATATAATATGATTTCTCAGATGCAATCGCATTTTTTTCCTGCTTATTTTTAAGAGATATAACGAGAAATAAAGGTTAACAATAAACATCTTTTGATCAAGTATTTATAAAATATTTTACAATCGCACTATATGCTTTAACGAGGTAAATATATTATATTTTATCATTATTAAAATTGTATGTTTTCTTAATATTAAATTTGCTTTTAAATTCAATTTTTTTTTGGTTCGTGTAACTTTTTAATATAGCCATAATCAAAAGACATGAAATTAGTTAGAATTTATAAAAATATTTTTGTTATTATAAATATCGATATGAGTTCACGAACTTCCAAAAAAGTATGAGAAGTAAACTTTTTATATATCATCCTTTTCTAATATATTTTTAAAAATCAATATTTAATTCGATATATATTATGAAAATACATTCACATTTAAACGATAAATAGATTAATTTGACTTGACTTAATTATAATTAAAAAAATTATACTTCAGCTTGATATTTGAAAGAATATATGTAAGTTAATACAACATGAGTTACTCGACCAATCCAACTTATATCTAAAATCATAGATTTAACTATAATAAGAAAATATAATTTTATAATAATAATAATTTATTTTATAAATATAAATTATAAGATGACTCAAAACACATTAACAAATGAAAATAAAATATTAACCAACTGTAACAGTTTAGTTTTTTGTAAAATTTATATATATGCATGAGACTTCAGAATATTATCGTTATATTTATTTATATAATTTTGATTCAAACGGTATATTTTATTTTTTATTTCATTCTAAGCACAATATCTCTTAAGTTATACATAATCTTCCTAAAATATAATTACATATTTAAGACAACAACAAACCTAAATGTTAATAAGTAAATTAATCAAAATTTTAATATATTTAGAATAAAAGATATTATAGTTGAATACATAGAAATATATGCAATCCAATATACTCAAATCATAACTGAATCGACTGTAAAAACAACAAAACCGACTAGATATAATATATCTAAAATCCTATGTCTGATTAAAATAATACAATATTATTAATATAAGTTAATTTAAAATTAGAAGTAAATAGCAATCAATTATTATATTATATTTACTTTAAAAATATTTATATCCGTGCATGAGCACGGGAAATCACCTAGTGGTTTTATAAATGTTGATCCAATAATGTTTAAATGAATAACATTTGAGACTTTGAGTATTTGCATAGAGATGCAGCCTCTCATGCAAAAACGAATATGTCTAACTCACTTGAATATTATCTCTTAAGGGATTTAATAAATGTATATAATTACTTGTGTTAATATATAAATGCGACTTTAAGAAAAACATAACATCTAATAACATTATAAAAGAAATTAAAAAATTGGTAATAATTCAAAAAATAATAATAACAAGGCTTAGAGAAACCGTTTTTATTAATCTAAATATATGATAGTTTTCTTTTTGAAAGCGAAAATATGTAGGGGTTTTCTTTGAGAAAGAAATATATATGTAGTTGTCTTGTCTGTGTTACAAGAAGAGCATAGAAAAAGCATGTAAAATGACCGAAGAATGAGAGAACAGAACATAGTGTAAAGAAAAAAGGGGAAATTTCATAACTACACTTTGTGTAGTACCACAATTCAACAATACCATCAATAGAAGGACATTTTCATAAATACACTTTTCATTAATGTGTAAAAGACAAAATTAACCCTACCTATCTCTTTCTCCCCGTGGAGATCCATCATCTCTTCTCCATCGCCTCTCTCCGATGAAGTCGTCTCTCTCAAGCAGTCGGTGACAGAAGAGTTACAGAGATCCATCGTCGTTTCTGTTGAGATCCGCCGTCTCCATCATCCGTCGTCTCCGTCGAGATCCATCGTCTCCGTAATCCGTCGTCTCCGTCGAGATCCATCATCACTCTCTCTCTCTCAGCCGACGACAAGAGATTACGAGAATCACGATTAAAATCTCAAATATGGTTGCTCCTCACCACGATTGACACTGGTATGTTTCTAATTTGTATACTTTTTGTTTGATTCAAGTAATTTTTTGAATTTGTTCTTTCTGATATAAAAAAATCAGAAAAAGTTGGTTTAGAACATGTCAATCTAAGGGAAAGAGTTTCAATAGTAAACATTGAGCTTTCGAAAAATTATAAACCTTTATAAATCTGGGTTCAAGTAATATTAGAATTTTCGTTCCTATGTTATCCAAAACAACAAATAAAGTTGATTTGATTTAGATTTGTCGTTTGAATAGTTATGGTTAAAAGAGACAGATTTTTGGATAGTGAACATTGCATTTCAAAGAATTACAACCTCTTATAAATCTTGGTTTTAAATGATATTGTTCATAGTACAACTTAATGCTTAATGATATTACGATGACATTGTTTTCTCCATAGCTTTGAAAGCATGTACTGAGATGCATGACTTAGATAACGGGAAGAAGATACACTGTGACATCGTTAAGGCGCCAGGCTTTGATAATATTGTGTTGACAGGTCTTGTAGATATGTATGCTAAGTGTGGAGAGATCGAGAGTTGTTGTAGAGTGTTTGACGGTATTGGCCTTAGGAATGTGATTTTCTGGACTTCGATGATTGCTGGGTATGTGAAAAATGGCTTAAACAAATAGCGTATAGAACATTATATCTTCTCTCTCTTTACATGACATCTTGTGATGAACAAGTTACTTCATTCTCTCCACATGCTGAAACAAGCTTCGTCTCACAATCAGACCTTACTGGTGTGCTCAACTACAATTATCAACCTTCTCCCGTGTCTGAACGTTCATGTCCTTGGAGTTTCCAAGCCAACTTAAAAGTCTTTTCTATAAAAGTAAGTAGAACACATTGGTCTTCAACATTTAGCATATTTGTTTAACTGATTTGATGTTTGCAGAAGAATAAAAGATATGTTTATGCTCATCATACTATCCTTGGAGATCTTCTAGGCTCATCTCACATCGTAGATGACATGGAAAACCCGAGTAGGTTCTCTGAAGAAATCTTGAGATGCATATCTTCAATGTATATCACACTCTCTGGCAGAGCAAGAACCAGTTCTTGTATTCAGGCTTCACCTTCATCCAAAACCAGATTTGATAGCTGGAACCCATGCCTTGGGGATAGCAAAGAAGCAAACGCTCCACGTGGTGTTGTAATAGAGTCTATGAAACTTCACCTGGATGATAGTTGTTTCAATAATTTATAAGTCTTTATAATTTATATAGCTAATTTATAAATCTTTATAAAATAAGTTATAAACTATTAGAAATTGGTTTATGAATCCGGATAAATGACTTATAAGGTTTTATAAATCATTTATTTGTTTCTTTTAAATTTAAATTACCCAAGAGATCATATGTGCAGTTTCAAGCTATTGTTTACTTGAAATCAAATTCGTTTATAGTTAGTTACACAATACATTTTTTTTTGATCAAACCTTCATTTATAATAATAAAACAGAGTTTTCAGTTCACTACAGAACCGTTTGACAACAGAAACAGAGCAAGTTTAGCAAGCTCATCAGCTTGAGCATTACAGACCCGAGAAATAAAACGGTAAGAGATAGAAGTGAAGGATCGGCTCAACACGCATATGTCATGGAGGATCCCTCTAAGAGCTGTCACAGACTTGTTCCCTGTGAGCAATTGAACTAGACATTTAGAGTCTGAGAGACAGACAATGTCTTTGATTCCGGCCAGAGTCGCCTTTGAGAGTCCCTCTTTTAAAGCTAAAGCTTCTGCAACTAAAGCTGAGGGGACTAGGCTTCTTGGCGAGCTTCCTTGGGTAAGCGTACTTCCCAAGTGGTCTTTTATCACCCAGCCCAAGCCACCTGCACACGTCGAGCTGTTCCAAGCAGCATCAGAGTAAAGAGTGGTAGCATTGACCTGATTCTGAGTAGACGAGGGTGGACAGTCTTTAGATGAAGCAGTAGATTTTTTAGGTTTTTGAGTAGCTGATTGCCATTCTTTTGCATTCACAATAGCCTTTAACATCATTGCTGCTTCTGAGAAAGACTTATCCTCGAAAATAAATTGATTTCTGCTTGTCCACAAGACCCAAAATATCCAGGGGTACAAGGGAGCAGATAAGCCCGTAGGGGGGAGGTTTACCATCCGAGTACATGACTTGAGCAAGTCCTCCATGGAGTGGCATGAGCTACTTGACGGCACGAGAGTTGCGGGGGCAAGATCCCACACTTTAACTGCAAACGGGCAGGAAAACATAACATGAAAAACAGTCTCCAATGCTCCGCACCGTTTACACTTCCCGTCAACTTGCATCCCACGCTTTAGAAGCGCTTCGCCTACAGCCAGCGCATTGTTTTTTAGTTTCCAGAGAAAGTGTTTTAACTTTGGTGAACATTTGACATTCCACACACACTGTTTCCAGTTGAAAGTAACTGCCCCTCCACCATTGTTCACCTTTGCCACTGCGTATCCTGTTTTTGCAGAATATTCTCCTGATTTTTCATAGAGCCAGATTCTTTCATCCTGCAGGTCATTTGAGCTCAGCACCAACTTTCGAATCTCCTTCTCATGGTGAGGGAGGTGGAGTCTTATCTGATCAACATCCCATTCCGCTGCATGAGGTAAAATTAAATCCTTGACCTTGAGGTTGAGAGCCTCTTCCGTGGGAGGCCCCATAGGTCCAGCCTGATGATTGATAGATAGCCAATTTTGGCGCCAGATGGGGATTGATTCTCCATTACCTACAGACCAGCCCATTCCTCTATTAATGATGTCCCTGCCTGCTAAAATACCACGCCAACCATGTGAGGCAGCATTAGGGGCAGAACACGTTAATAGGTCTTGGTGTAGACAATATTTGTTCAGGAGAGTTTGACCGAGTAGGGAGGAAGGGTTCCTTAGCAGCTTCCAGGTATGTTTTGCCAATAAGGCATCATTAAAGACCTCAATCTCTCGGAAGCCCAGTCCCCCAGCGCCTTTTGGGAGAGTAAGTTTCTCCCATGAAACCCAACACATCTTTCGAAGCTCCGGTTTGATGTCCCACCAAAATCTGGTTAAGACACTTTGAATTTGTTTGCATAAGGACATAGGCAGCTTGAAGCAAGACATAGCATATGTAGGCATAGATGCTAATACTGCTTTTAAAAGCACCATTTTCCCCGCACCGGACAGGAACCTGGCCGTCCAGCTCTGAGCACGTTGCTTGATACGGTCCACTATCGATGCAAAGATATCCCTCTTCTTCCTACCAAAGTGCTCGGGCAATCCTAGGTACTTGCCTATCCCTCCTTCATTCTCAATGTTGAGCTCACGTTTTGCTCGAGTTTTACATTCCAGGCTGGTCTTTGAAGAGAAGGTGATTGCCGATTTCGAGCGATTTATACACTGTCCCGATGCTGCTTCGTACTTGGCGAGAATAGCTATGAGTGTTGAACAGCTCGCTGCGTTCGACTTCCCGAAGAACATCGTATCATCCGCGAACAGCAAATGATTTATAGGCGGGCAGTGTCGTCCCACTTTACCTTCCAGGGAGAATAGTTAGTTACACAATACATATACAGCAAAAAAGAGAGGGAGGGAGATTGGCAGAAGCATTATAATTGTTTATAAATAATTTATAATTGTTTATTATCATGAGTGGATAGATAAAATCATAAGCTTTAAGATGTTCTTATAACTAACTGATTAATACTTATAATTAATGTATAATCTCTTATAGAAATATTTATAAATTTTTAGAATTTTCACGTAAAATATTTATACAAAAATTTATAAATGATTTTTAAGTTAGAAAATATTTTATAAAACCTTATAAACTCTTTTTTTTTTCTTACTAAAAACCTATTGGAGTAAAATTTATAACGATCCTCATTTTATAAACCCTTATGAATCAATTTATAAGGTTTTTATACATTAACTTAGAAACCTTAATAAATTAGTTGTATAGGTTTATAAATCAACTAAAATATTCTATAACCATTTAGAAATCTTTATAAAACAATTTATAATGGTTTGTATAATAATTTATAAAGGTTTATAAGGGTATGTAAATAATTTAGAAGGGTTTATAAAAATAATTTGTAAAGTTTATACACCATTTTAAAGGATTATAAAACAATTTATAAGGATATGTAAAATATCTGAAGCGGTGGAGACTTGCTTGTTATCCGCATGTGTCTCAGAATCTGCCACGTATCATCATCTCCTTACAAAGCATGCACGTGTTCTTTAATTTTATGAATTTAATCTTTTGTATCAAAGTTTTATGAACTTGACATAACTAATTGTAATCTATGCATTTCCATTTGTACCATTAAAAAATGAAATCAATAATCTCTATACAATATTTTTTATGTCCTTATGAAAATGTAAAAGGGGTTCTAAATACCTAAAGGGCACTGTTATAGACAACATTGTTTCGCACAATTAAAGAGAGTGGGTACATATATTTTTGCAATATAAAAACACAAAACTAGTGACTGTGTCAAAGTAAATAACAAAGCCTTATAAATAAAGCATGACCAAAGAATTAACCTCAAAAATTATTACACAAAAATGAAGAAATCCTCCACTTTCTTTATGTTTGCTCATAAAGGAAGCCACTTGGAGATCTTTCCTAATAAAAACTGGAAGAACCTCTTATATAACAAAGAACCTATTTTGTGTATTATTTATAAACTCTTATTAAATGTATCCATTAATAAGAGTTTATAAATATTTATAAATTGCAGCATACACCAGATAGCGATTGATGTAGCTTCATCGGCCAAAAAAGGATTTCCTGTAACAATACCCTTTCTAGTTGATCTCAAGGTAAAAGTGAACATATGTTTCATCGCTTTGCTTCTTTCTAGCATATTTGGTGAAAGAGCCATGTCACCACCCTTTTGTTGTGCTTCCAAATCAAGGAGGATCTGATCAAAGGCATGTTGTATAAACACAGAGAAATACTTAACTTCAATTGGAAGAATCTGCAAAATAACAAGCTTTAAGCACAAGTTCACAAGAACATCTCCCCAGCTATGTTGGTTTCACATTTTGCAGAACCAGAAAAAATGATTTGCTTGTTCTTGGAAGAAACTTTGGAATAACCCAGACTTTTTTGTGATGTCATTGAGAGCATTACGAGCACCTCCAAGTTTCTTCTTCTGACCAATCACATATCACTTTTAACAGAAGCATCAGTAACAACAGTCTTTGAAAATAACAAACAAGCAAATTCTTGTTTCAAAGAATCCATCAACTGTTTAAGCATATGATTACACATAGGTGAGGACATCCTCCGTTCTTTTGAAGTTTGATCAGATATGTGGTTACTTTAATGAATCTTGTTTGACACAATCAATTGTCATATTTGTATTCTTTTCTGAAACATAAAAAAGCATAATGGTGATAGTCAATCTTTATATACACAGCTATATTGTGGGATAAAATTATATGTGATAATGATCCTCCATATCACAATTGTTTTATAATTAAGATTTTATAGATGTAAAATCTAAGAAATTACTACTTCCAACAATAAGCAAATCATGAGTACTACATACTACCTTGTAAAATAACTGAAAACTCTTATAAACAAAAATGTTAGCACTATGTTCTTTATCGTTAAATTTATAAGGTCTTATAAATTTGAGATTTGAAAACTTCATGCGAAAAACTTTGTCTCCCTTCCCAGAAATTGATCGATTTTGAGAAATCAAGCTAAAATTACAAAAAGAGACGAAAATCACCATCTATTACCCTTTCACCTTTGTTATGCGTTCAAGGTGAGAAATCCTCTTGTTTTGTTCGTTTGAGCTCGTCGGACATCTGCTTCGTCAAATCTCGTCGGAATCATTGAATCTTGTCGGCGAAAGTGTCAGAATCGTCGAAACTCGCCGGAAAGTCGCCAGATCTCGCTTGCCGGGAAGTCGCCAGATCTCGCTCGCCAGGAAATCGCCAGATCTCATCGGAGAGCTCACCGCCGGAGAGCTCGTCGTCGGAATGCTCAGAGAGCTCGTCAGAGAGATCATCGGAGAGCTCGTCAGGTTCGTATTCAGTCTCGTATTCAGTCTCGTTTGATTGGATTTGGAGAGCTGTGGGAGAGAATACACCAAAGGGTATAACAGTCATTTTATTATTTATTTTTTAGTGGTAAAGTTGATTAGTGTATTTTTGAAAAGTGATATAATAAAAGTGGTATTAGTGGCAATTCCCCAAGGATGTCTTTATATAAGCTAAGGTTATCCACCTGAAAAATACAAAACTAAGTACATATATGCATTTATACAATTCTCTCTTTATATACATACATACATGTAGGGATATAAATATCTCATGAACTGTATTATAATGTTTTAGTTTCCAGAACATGTTTGGTTTTGTTGGACTCAAACATGCAAAAACAGAAGAAACTCATAGGCTCTACTGATAGATACCAAAAAATTTCATCTGAAAGAAAAAGAAAGTTGATTTATCACTTCTTTTTTGAATTGTCTTTGTCTTGATAGCACTGAAGATTCTTTATCTGGAAAGACATAAAATCCAATATCAGATTCAGGACTAAATAAGCAGAACTAATGAAATAAATACTTAATGAGTAGGCTAATTATTACCTTTACTTTCTTGTAAGAACATGAGAAAGGCAAAACTGGGATCAGATCTCAAGAACAATGACTGCAACCAAAAGGAAGAGGAAGATCGAATCAGTTCATGAACATTATTAAAATAAAAATCTAACAAACGAAAAGATCTGAAACTCACAATCAGAATCTGTTTTGACCCATTTGCTCCCATCGCCACTATTTCTTCCTTCTTCTTCCTCGTTCTTTAATGAAAGCTGTTGCTTATCTTGCACGTATTTCTTTGTTGATGTTTGCTTCGAGGAAGCTTGAGCATTAACCTTCTTGTGTAGCATCACCCTCAGTAGCTGCATATATCGTGTAAATAATAAGCTAAATGATGTAGAAAATACTTTAATTAGTATTCTAAATCGTGTTATGAACTTTAGTAGTACCTTTTCCATTCTAGATTCTTGAAACGTGTCTCTCAAGCTAGGATTAGGAAGAGGAGAGAACCCCTCTGAACATACAAACATCTTCTTGAGGAGATAAGAAACAGAGGTTTTGCTCAAATCTCTCTTACTCTTATTCTTTTTATTGCTACTCTCTGTAGATATAGCTTTGCATCTTCCCAAGATAACACTGATGGTACGCTCAATGTCTTCGTTCTCATCAGAATCTCCACCACCAGAGAGCACGTTGCTGATTCTTCTATCGACTTCAAGACTCGAAGGACAATTCAAGAATCTATCCAAAGGAAGATTCGCAAGTTCTCTGTTCACATCTGACTTCCTCTTCTTGTTCTTTCTTGTCAAGAGCTTGGTCAGTTCCTTTTGCAGTTTCCCAACTTCCTCGGGAGTAAACTCCTCAAGATCACCGGAGAAAGAAAGATCTTGATCTCTATCTTGCGCTTGACCTTCCACGTGCACGTTAGAGGGATTCTCCTCTTGAATCACTTCTTGAACAACTTGTATTGGTGTATGATCTTTGGACACACTACCGAAAGTTCCAATCGCAAGTAATCCGTGAGGCCAGTCGCTAAACTCCTCTCGTGGTTGATCTGTGATTTACAAACATAAGACAAAAAAATATGATAAGAGAGCCTATTAACTACAAGGGGTTGCTTTGCACATATTCCAAGTAGACAACAACTTTGGTAAATAAAAAAGATTTGTTTCGTAGACAATAGAATCTAATGTGTATGATCTTTAACTTACGAGAAGAAGCAGAGGATATGCTTGGTCTATTAGTGTTCCCTTGTTTCCCATGTAGTTTGTTCTGCATCCATCCGAAGAACTGAAAAAGAAAAAAAAACGTTTATGAGTACATGTGTTCATTTTCAGACACATCTCGGAAATGAATGAACATGAGTGGTGAAACGGACCTTCATGTCTTAATGACCCCGAAGAACAAGAAAAGGAAAAGGTGAAAAGGAAATGAAATAACTCGGGTTCTTGGTGAATCAAGAAGCGTAATACAAGCAAGAATTCAAGAATAAGATCTTTGAATATATTTGTTTGATGAATTTAATGGTTCAAGTTCCAAAATTGACTGTCTTAGTTCTTCGTTCAGATTCACTTCTTTAAATAGAATAACGAAGAAGAAGAAGAAGAAGAAAGTCTTTTTTTTTTGTTTGGTTAACTTCTGTTCAGTTCGCACTCTTCTTTATACAGCTCGCAATGTAGGGCTCATATCCCCATGCAAACGATCCAGGTCCAACGAAATATTCTTACGTGTGTATTTGATTTGTATTTTAGTTTATTAATATTATAAAAACGCTTAACTAGTACTATTATATTATATTGATTTTGTATCGGAGAGAACGTCACGGCTTTGATAACAGTTCATATAAACGGCACTTCGTATGATCATAAAGTCTCAAATCTCTTTTTAACCATAATTCGACTATCTATAAAAGGAGAAAATAATTACGTTGAAGCCCTAGAAAAGTACTTGTTTTGTCATTGAGTGGTTACTATGTAGACGCGAAAATACTGAGTCTTCCACACATCTTGTTTATTTGTGTTATTTTTCGTCGAGTTTGTCCTTTTTCTTCTTCTTCTGATCATATGAGATATATCTGTAATGTATGCTGGCTTATTTTTCTAACCAAGTGCATGCAAATTTTTTTTTTTTTTTTGGATAATCCGGGGGTTCTCCAGTTACGCGGATCATTCCCCCGGGCCCGGTCAGACAGCGGTCCACTTCACCCGGGAGGGTTATACCTGGGCTGAGGACAAGGCCCAACACCCAATACCGCATTTGGTAACATGAAAGAAGTAGTTTCGTGGTTCGAACCCAGGAGCATGACCATTGGCCCCCAAGGCCCCACTGGTGCATGCAAATATTGCCATTATCAATTCTCAAGAAAGAAAAACAAGAAGCCATTATCAGGGTTTGTAATGGGTTTGTGCGAGTGGAATATAGTGTTAAGTTTATTTCTAAATATTAGATAGTTAGCATCGTATATTTTATTATCTTAGTTCTTTGAAAACTAAATAAGAAATTTGTGGTTTTTATTTGTAACCTCTTGTTGTGCAATGGTTTCTTGACGAAAACAAAATGCACTTCAAATTGTTTTGCTCCACTCGTAATTTCCTTTTAAGAAAACGATTATGTGACATGTTCACTATTATTCTAAGGCTGATATCAAATTCTAGAGAACTTCAGAAAATTCTAAGACGGAAAGAGACAGATAGAAAGATTGAAATCTATAAAGCCAAACCCACGAAGGAACTCATGCCAGTGTCCCCTCACCCTCTGGATTTCTAAGATCATAGTGTCTCTATACAATGTAATTTTGTGTATCTCTATCTTCCATCAAATAATTGAGTCACAATGTTATGGACGTGTAACACATTTTACCCAATCATCTTTTAGGTTTGATGGCAAACTAATCATCCATATTTCATTTTCATAGATGTATATATTTCTTTTTCTTTTTGAGAAAAGATGTATATATTTCTTTCCATATAGTATATGAAATTATAACTAATTATGGAATCTATATGACTATATTAATGGTCTTACGAACCCTTTGTAGACCAGATTTGTGGACATCTTAACCAAATTGATTTGTGAGTTAGTTGTTTGACTAATTAAGCCGTTGGACTATTAGCATAAATGATCTGATGACACTGATCTAGTATATAATACATGGTTTATATAGACATTATCAGTTTTTTATAGACTATCAGTTTGATATTATGGTTTTAATATTTGTTTGGAATAAGTCATTTAAACAATATAACATGACCACTATATCTTAAATATTTTGCGTTTGTTTATTATATGATATGATCACTCCTAAAATAAAATTCTAATTAGAAATTGGTGAATTGATATGTTTTTTTTTGAACTTGAATTGATATGTTTTGAGAAAAAAAACTGACTGTTTTGAAATACTACTAGACTAGATTTTGATCCGCGCTTTTGAAGCGCGGGATATTTTAACATGAAGTTCACTAATAATTTAACAAATATTTTGGTAATTTTTAAAGAGTGTGTATTTAAAATATTTTTTGCATTTAAATTAGTATTTTTAAATTCAACCCGATTGTGATTATACCGGTTAATCCGGAGATCTGACAATTCAATTTATGTTTTTAAAATATTCATATTAAAAAATCATTAAAATCCGAAACTAACCGATTGAACTGATGGATGACCGATATGTAATCTAATTGGATTTAAATTGTAATAGTTTCATAATTTGTAATCTTATAATCGAAATTTTAAAGTTCACTATTTTGCAATTTATGAAATTGTGACGTTCTACAAAATTCTAAAGAGAAACGATAGATATAAATAATTAAGATTAATTATTGTATTATTTGGAAACATTGATAGTAGTATAAAGAAATAAGTATATTGTTTGGAAACGTAGATAGTAGTATAAAGAAATAAGTATATTGTTTGGAAATATGGATAGTAGTATAAATAAAGAAACATTAATGATTTAATGTATGTTTAACTATAAAGTATAAAAGTGTATTTAATTTAAAAACTTACAAAATAAATGTTAGGTCCAACAGAATGTTTCTGTTTTAATAAGATACATGTGATTCGTAATCTTATACAATGACAATACGGAGTAATTTTATTATTCACCGTTTTATATAATCACATGCTATTCAAATATTCTACTAGTCCATAAGAATAGTAACAAAAAGAAACACAATCCTTTTTCATTAGAAAATACGAACCTAAAATTTTTATTATTTGATAGTTCTTAAAATTGCTTCGTGTCATCAACTCTTGACATTTATATTTTCATAGTTCCATTATCCATAGTTTCTCACTATTGCTTTGTTCTTCAATTGTGGATTTAATTAGTTTTAGGGAAATAATATAGTAGGAGTCGGAAGAACAGAGAAGTGACACCAGTTCTTAAAAAAAAAAAAAACTGAGAAGTGATAAAGAAAGAAGGAAAACAAAAGGAAGAAAAAAAGGAAACAAAAGGAAAGCAACAAAAAGCAGTCTCACTTTATCATCGGAAGCTTGAGCCCACTTCTCAGGCTCTCACCACTCCCGATCACGTTGATTCTGGTGCAATAGACATTCGCCACATCATTTCTAACTTGTGTCTTCTTGTCTGAAATCAAACTTTTCCTTGACTAATTACTTTTATTAATAAGTTACTGCACTAGTACTTTTTACAAGAGATCATATAGACTAAAGAATAAAACTAGATTCTAATTTGCAAGGACGGATATTTTTACTTTAATTTTTTTTATTTGTATCTTCTAGTTATATTTTTGTTTTAGTAATTATTTACATAGAATATATTTTTTTTTAAAATAGTTTGACATAACATTTATCAGTAAATCATAATCTTGTTTTACCATAATAATTTTTGAATTTATATTGTTTGGTTTATAGAAACCAATCCGATTCATGGACATTTCATAACAAACTTGTCGTGTTAATGTTAAATTGTCTTAGTTATTTTTCTTAATCATGAAACAAAAGAAACCAGTTATAAATATATATATAAAATATATGAAAATTATATATATAAAAAATATAAAAAAAATGACCTGCACTTTAATCCAATCCAATGATAAGATAGGCCATACCCATAATTAACAAACGATAGGCCAGGCCTATACTTATAAAACTATACAAACAATAAATAACTTAGTGGATCAGGATCATTATGAAACTAAAGTGATGGTTATAAATTTGTTGGACTAAAAATATATCAATAGATCATGATCTTGTTTAATAAAATAGATGGTATATTTGGATTTTAATATTTTTACTTAATTTAAATGAGTATCTTTATTAGAATGAATCCATATAATGATCCACCGAATCCAAACTAAAACTTATAAATAACTAAATAGCGTTTTAATCTTTTATTTAAAAACCAATATCTAAATAACAAAATCGAACCTGAACTCTTACCCTATATAGCCCTATAGTTTCGAATAGAGTAATATAGACTGTACCTTCTACATTAAACATACTTAATTAATTATTCATAGCATGATTAATTGGACAGTGTTAGTTATTTTAAACCTATACTATTTAGTTAAGCATACACTTAACATGAAACAGATAATAATCAATGTATTACACGATCAATACAGAAACGTTCGGTGGTCTGCTGGAACACCGCACGCTCATGTTCTCCACAGCCCGGGTTTTGATCAACTCACAGCGTGTTTCTATCTTTCTATATTTTTTTTGTTTTCATTAATGCATAAATGTAATTTTCTTTATCTTATTCTTCAGTCGAATTAGGTTGCGCAGAGAAAGAGTTTTACAGCCGCCTTGGTATTTTTTTTTTATAATCCACTGATTGTTATGAGTATTCGTCGATTATTACGTTTAAACCTTGCCGATTTGACATATAGTACCGGATTTAACCTATTCAAACCTAAAAAGAAGTAAAAAGTTTTTGATGATTTCGATATAGAGGCCAATAATGAGAAAGATAGCAGTTGTAGTCACCATGAATCTCATAATCTGCTTACACACTTCTATTTGCAGGTTCGATTGAGATTTCAAGAGTAGAACTATGTTTCTGCGACTGGATTAAATTCGGAGAGTTTGAGTGTTCATCAGAATCAAATATAATCGTACTGATTTATATGTTAATAATATTGATGTATTTTGGATGCAGTTATATTTTACTTTATACTGATTTATACGTTAATAATATTGATGTATTTTGGATGCAGTTATATTTTACTTTATGCAGTTATATTTTAGATACAATTATATTTTAAATTAGATATAACTTTTATCAACTGTCATATCTGTGTTTAAATGGAATAGATGCTGAGAGAGATACGATGCCTCCAAATGTTAGAATAACCCTTCTACCATAGAGTTGGGTTTTGACTTTCAACGGCTACTGCCAGCTCCAGATGCACTAGCCAAAGAGCCCTCCACAGTCGTCTACTAATTTAATTATTCACCAAATCCAAGACTTTGCATACTCCTTCTGTTTTCTTTTAGACGTTGTTGTATGATTTCCACACAGATTAGGCACCTAATACAATAGTCTTTTATACCTTTTCCATTAGTTAATTATCATCTCTTCGTAAGACAAAAAGTAGAATTATTCCACTTCAAAAGAAAAATGCAAGGGTAAAAAGAAGGTAAATGTCATTATATTTTGCATTGTTTTCTGGAACGTCAGTTATATTGAAACAAAAAACAAATGCTAAACGTCATTTAAAAGAAAACGGAGGGAGTATCAGTTTTGTTACTGTGTGAAAAGATAACATAGTTTATTAAAAGTAAACGCATAAGTTTAATGTTAAAATATTCTAAATGAGCTATTACTATATATAATTTAGTTATAGCAAATGGTGTTTATTTACAGAGTCTGGTATATTCACTATCCACCCATGTTGGTAGTTCTAGCAATATATTATAAAACATACAATATAGTACAACAT
This sequence comes from Raphanus sativus, assembly GCF_000801105.2. Classification (NCBI taxonomy): domain Eukaryota; kingdom Viridiplantae; phylum Streptophyta; class Magnoliopsida; order Brassicales; family Brassicaceae; genus Raphanus; species Raphanus sativus. Next base: position 12,065,110 of record NC_079517.1, read on the forward strand.
TTCAGTTTATTGTTGATGTTTCTTACTATTGTAGATATTGAAGCTGAATCGATTCTATATATCTTTTTATAACACTAAACACCCATTAGACTATGACCTTGATTGTCAAAGCACTAGCATTTGCATCATACTTCTTATTATCCAATCAATATTTCCTCCGTTTTATAAAGAATATCATTTAGACATTTTTCACACATATTTAAAAACTGATCCAAATGTATTTATATTTTCATTAATATTATTTATTTAACTGATAGCATTTTAGATAAATAAATTTATTTATAAGATCAATGCATTTTGCAATTAATATTAAGCTGAAATAAATATAAATTGCATTGAAATTGTAGAAAGACACTTTTTATGAACAATAAAAGATACTAAAATGACACTTAATATAAAACAGAGAGAGTATTTGTGAGAAAACCATTTAGAAATTATTTACAAATGGTAATGCTTTCCAAATATTTTGCTCAATGATCTCATATGAAGCTTTTACTTGAGTATTTGCAAAATTACTAGATTATAA
>NC_079517.1:12065735-12235395 GCF_000801105.2 Raphanus sativus
GTAAATAAACACTTGAGCGGATGGGCTAACAAAAGACTTCATTTCAAGTATTTCAATACGTCTAACATTGTTATTTGTCAAAGATTACCTTCAATTGCATAAATTATCTATGTCTTTATAGTTTATCTATATTTATAGATTATTTGGATTTTTAAATTGTATATCACATATTTGTTATGTTTTTAATGCAATTCCTAAATAATTCTTTGAAAGCAGGAAAATAATATACCAAAAACTCTATAAATTAATAATATTGTAACTATGATATTTTATTAATTTATAGAGTTCATAATTTATAAAGTTTCAGTTTTAGGTTTTTGTGTACTAAACTATATTTTCTTTTGTAAAAATTAAAAAGTAGATATTTTTATAATTTGTTTATTAATTAAATTTTATAAGTTGATTTGGATTATTTTTATTCTGTTATTTATTTTATATTAGATATGTGTCTATCACATAGTATAAATCACAACATTGTTTTCGCTAATCTAGATTTTTTTTACTTCCCAAGCTGTACTTGTTTAGTATTAATCGGTAAAACTTATATGCATATATTACAAAATAAATATTTGTAATAATTTTAGTTTGCTATCACACGTAAAATTAGAACTAAAATCCTAAACCAGTATCCAATTAATCCTAAAACACACCTCACACTATCTATGTAAAAGCAAAAAAAAAATGTCTTCCGAGCTTTAAATTTTGAGGCTATAGGGTTTTCCAGCTTACCTTGTACAAAATTAAACCATTCTAAAAGTAATTATTCGTATTTTTTTTTGAAAAAAATGCATTCAAATCGTTCATTTTTTCATTATCCTAAAGTCGTTATCTATATTTTCATTGACATTCTTACATAACAATATTTGTTTTTTTTAAACACCACATAACAATATTTGTTAAAGTTTGACTTAGCTATATATATAGCTTAAAATCTTAGAAGATATTCTAATATTTACTTTACTATCTGGGTTTATAGTGTTTTTATTATTTTGTTATTTGGTATAAAGTTTTTGGATTTTTTTTTCAAAATGTTGCTTCTAAATTAATTTTAATTTGATTATTACATATTAACATATTTAATTTTGATTTAATTTAATAAATATTCTGTTTGGCTATCGAATATAAAATTCTGATTTTTTAATTGAAAGGGTTATACCAAGCTTAGCTTAACACTTGCACTCTAACTATATACATATTTAGGCATTTTATTTTTATTTTGGTACACATACAATTTTTCTTTTCCAACAGTATACATACAATTTTAAATAAATTTATTGATGGTTAAATAATTTGAAATCTTGTGGACCTATTATTCAGAACATAGTTTATTTCTTCTTAAATGTGAATCAATACAAAACGCTGTTGATGTTATTCCTTTAGTTGACACGTAACTTGTCACCATTTATGATTTACTTGGTTGGTTCCTAATGATTATGAAGTGATTCATTTTATAAGAAAAACCATGTCAACGCTTCATTCCTATTAAAATAGTTGAGTCTGCTTCATTTCTATTAAGACACCATGTCTGTCATAAGTGAACGATGTGGCGTGAACGTATAATGGCTGTCCAAATTCCGTCTTCCACCTCTGGAAACAGAGGAACAATGTGCTCCATAACAATTGCGCCATCACACCAGCAGGAATTGCGAAGATGATATACAGAGATGTGAAGTGCACCTATCTTCTCAAGGAAGAATCTTGCTCTATCTTGTTTTCCTTTATTTTTTCCTTGAAAGAGTAGTTCTAGATTGCACATGTTGTAAATCTAAACATCATTTTTATGATATTAGCATTTTAGCGAAAATAAAAGTATAATGATATTATGGCTCTGTACGTTTTTAATTAGATCATTTTTCCGTTTAGTTTGTAAACTCACTGTTTTGATAATTTCTACTGTCTATTCCATTAACTAAATTAATGTACGAAGAAAATTGTTATGCACGAACTTAACTTAACTATCTGTAATATACTAACATGTCTTTTTATGGTTGTTCTGTGTGCTTTTCATGGTGGCGATAGAGATGTATTTCTCTTTGGATTAAAATGTTTAAGAAGTAGCAACTGATGTATATCAACGAAGCGGACACTCTTATTTGTATGTCTAGATTCTCAAAGACAGAGTGAGGAGGGGTTGTCAAACAGTATCATGTTGATTGACCAGAAACACTATCATGTTTATAAATTAAAAAAACACTATCCTACGCATCTTGTTTCGTAAACAAACTAAGATTCTCATGTGCATGAGATAATCTAAGACAACTCTAGGCCTGGAATAAAAATTAAAGTCCATACCAAATCTAGTGTCAAAAATGCAAGGCTAATCGAGACACCAAACCAAAACACATCAGGAGTGCCATGTGTCATTATTCCCCACAAGGAGAAAAAATCCAACTTTATTTATAAAGATATATCATATTATTATATACTAGTTTGATAATAATATTAAATAGCATGTTGTTACTGCTTTACCAATCGTTTTACTAAAAACAGTTTAATGAAAACATACAACTTCTGCAACATCATGCTTCTGTAGATTACTACTACTGCTTTAGTCAATCAAGGCCTATATACAATATTCAGATGCATATCAAATACACAACAACAAAACTATTTTTTTAACAACAAAACTGTTTGAATTGTATCATTTGATTAAACATGTAAAAGAAGAAAGGTCAACGAAAAAGAGCCAAAAGTTGTATAGCCAAAAATTACTACACACTAAGAAAAATAAGAGTAACTAGTTAGTCTTAATCAGTCGTTAAGAAAAAGAAAATGTTTGTTAAGAAGAAAAATATGTCTCTCTTGTTGTCTCTCTAAACAAAAGAAGCTTAGAAGAAATACCGCGCTGAGACAAAGATAGGGAGATATAAAGAGAAAAGTTCAAAATCAGTTTTTCAACGTTCCTACAAGGCTACAACACTTTTCTCAAAAAAAAAAGAAAAAACCATTCCTACAACACTAAAGTTTATCAATGTGCGTTTCTCATATCTCTCATTCTGAAGTTCTGGAATTTGTTTTGTCTATTGGTCTTAGAGCATAAATATCGGTGTCCTTAGCCCCATATCTTAGATTATTTGGGCTCAAATTTAAATCAAAAAAGGCCTAAATACTGAAGAAACGGAGCAGATTGTCCTTAATTAAGAAGTTTTTGGTTGCGTCCTTAACGCCACGCGTCATCTTCTCAAAGCCTCTGAACCACTTCCCCTTCCTCCTCCTTCTCTTGCCACTTCCCCTCCTCCTCCTTCTCTGGCCCTTCAATCACCAACCTCTGAACCACCACCACCGCCTTGCTCCGCCTTTCTCAGCCTCAGGTCTCTTTCACTTCCAAATACGTCTCTGTTCTCTATGATATCGAGGAGAAGAACACTTTTGTTAAGAGCAGTGTTGATGTTTCGCCGCGTATTCAGCTGAGAGCTCTTCATAATGTCAAGGTAAGACTCTACTGATAATAAACAAAAAAAAACACTTGTTTACGAGGCAAAATTGACGAAGTGGGAGTAGATGTGGTGGTAGCTTGTCTTTCTATGGAACAGAACAGCAGTTTCTGTATTTGATTGTGGATTTGTTTTTTTTTTCTAATTAAAAGGTGTTAACTTTGGTTTCCTTTACTATTGTGCATCTGGAATTGATAGAAAAGAACATCAGTTTCTGTTTTTGATTTTGTATATGTGTGTTCAATAGGAAACTGGCACCATTGGTTTTGGTTTCTGTGTTTCATTTAACTGAATTATTTATGAGGCTAATCTACATTGACAAAGTGAGTGTACATATGGTGGCAATTTGTCATCAATGGAACAGAACAACAATTTCTGTATTTGATTTGTGGATATGTTTTTCACTGAAAGGTGTTGACTTTGATTTCCTTTCCTATTGTGCACCTGGTATTAATAGAGTCTGAATGTTTCTAAGTGGGAGGAACTATATATCAGAAAGTCTGAGTGCAGTTCAATCAAGTAACTGTTAGTAGCTATTGAAACTTGCAGATTACGTTTGTAGGCTTTAGATTCACTCCTTGATTATTGTTGGTTGCTTGCTACTTTGTATTTGTCGATATAATGTGTCACTAATACTAGTGTATGTTTGTTGCAGGCGCAACAAGGAGAGGTTGCTATGGAAGCAAATCTAGCTGAACCTGGCTATTCCCTCCAGCTTTCATCACCTGTTCCTATTGGCTACGTGGGTACCACCTCTTCTATTTGGTGTGTGTGGATGTTTTTTGCATTTGCAGGAGTGTGGTTGCTAGTACTTTGCAGCTTGTTATGTTTAAGTGCTTATTGTAATGCCTTGCGGGTTTCTCATCCTATTTGTTTAACCATATTTGTTCTTTTGTAGTGTTTATGTTTAACCATATTTGTTCTTGTTTAACCTAAGAGATTACAAAATGTCCTACCAATAATCACTACTTTACTTAAAGTCTCTTAACATTGTCCCTAACTATAGTATAATAATAAAAAATACTAAGGACCACCTAAAAAGTTCTATTGATAATGATGCTCTTATACTCTCAAACATATGTGATTGTTTAGGACTTTGACTGCCAAGACTTTTAAACAAATGACTTTACAAAAATATTGGGTTGTGGATTTAGAAAAAAATAAAAGTCACAAATTTTAACTTTTAGAAAAGGTAAAGCAACGTAAAGGGAAAAGAGAAGTTGAGGCTTTGAGTTTTTAGAAACTTTGAGAGATTTTATGAAAGCCAAATTGTGATTGATAAAATTATTGCCTTTAGAAACTTTAGATCATTGTAAAGTCTTTAAAGCTCTGAAAGTCAAATCCCTAATCACTTTCGATATAGTATCAGAGTTAAAGTCCATTTTTTTGGAAGAAAGTTACAAATATTTATTTTACACTTGTTCCTAACTCCTAAGGTGATTAAACAGAAAAAAAAGTTCTAAATAAAATGTATTCGTTTTATTTTATTTTATAAAATAAAATGTATTCATTGTATTTTTAGTAAACAGATCAACTTGATAGCATTTCATAGTATATACTTTGACTATTTTAAATACTTTTTTTGTCACAAGACTAATTTAAATACTTAATAACCAATATTTATATACAGTGCAAATAATCAATATTGTAATTAATAAATGTGATTATCAAATTCCAATGGCGTTTCATCTTAACAAATAAACTAACATCATTGGAGGAAACATGCATATCTTATTTGTCTCCATGAAACTTTGGTTTTACTTCAACTTCTTCTCTCGCCTTCTTCTCTTGTACTATTATTAATTAACAGTAGTATCTTTAGCAAAATCGAGATTAAGTTAAATACTAATCGGAGTGTTTGTGGCGACTTGACTGTTACACGCATGCAATACGCGTTATTTCAAATTTATAAATGGTACATTGGTCTAAAAATGGGAGGAAAATGAGGACAATGAATGGATTAGGGACCACATAAATAGTCATTATTGTATCGAATGTGTGGTTTATATGGTTGATACGATGCCTTAAAAATATGCTAATCGTGATTAACAACAAAAGTGAGGTTTTGGGATGTTTTGTGATTTTAAACTGTACACGTGTGAGGCATCTGAATTGTAAATATATAGTTTATGAAACTACTCGAAGTATAATCGATGTACTATAAAGTATCAAAAGAAACGCACCAGTCGACTATATACACATGATCGTCATGCAAGTCGTCAGCATGCTATTCCTCAAGAAACATACATCTTATGGTCAAACTAGACAAACTTCTTTTTGTAATCTATTTAACATAACTTTTTGGACCAATCCTGAAATGGTTCAAATAGCTGGTTTGATGGATAAAACCATCTTAATTATAATCTTTTGTTGCTTGCTTGTGTGATCACAAATGTCGGTCAGAATAGAAATGGAGATTGTCACTACAGGAAATATGGGTAGTCTTAGCGGACGGAAAACGCTATGTAAAGAAAAGCATAGCGCTTCCTTCACCGCTCTGACATCGCCCGTTATAAAAAGTCTGGTACTTTTAATAGCGGTTTTCGTTTATGCTATAGTTAAGTAAACAAAGATAGCGATAATTTCTATGCTATTGTAAATATAATATATAATTCGCTTTTATATACGGGAATAACAATTAATTAATATTTAAAATTTAAAACCACCAAATATAATTAAACAAAAAAATAGTTAATGATTATATTTAAATAAGCCAATTAATTCATAACTAAAAATCAAAATTTATTTAGTAATTTAATTCTAGTTTACAAATAAATTCTGGTTTACAAAACCCAGTTTACAAAACCCGGTTTACAACGGTTTACAAAACCCGGTTTACAAATGTAAACCTAAAGCCTAACCTAAAAAAACAAAATCAACCTAACAGCCTCCTTCGGTTTCTTTATCTTTGAGGCCGACCACCACCCAACAGCCTCCTCCACCGCACTAACTACCATTGATGATGTCGAGACCACCATTGTTGACGCCGATGCTACCACCATCAAGCTTCTTCAGCCTTTTTAAACAAAGAATACAAAAACAAAACCGGAATTAGAACACAGAGATAGAGAGAGAAAGACGAAGCCAGAGATGAAAACAAAACAAAAATCAATTAACTATGTTAACACGACTTCTTCTCATTCCGTACTTCGTCTTAGATCTGTAAACAAAACAAAAATCAATTAGAAGTATATAGGAAGATGAAAAGAAAGAGAGAACAGATAAGAGAAAGGGGAAGTGAGTTTACCTGTCGTGATGGTTGCCAAGACTTCGTCTGTGCTTAACACTTTGAATCAGAAAACCCCCTTGGGACTGAGAGGAGAGGAGAGGAGAGGAGATCGAAACTTAACACTTCTAATCAGTAAAAACCCTTGGGACTCAGAGAGGAGAGGAGATAGAAACAGAGACATCTAGAAAGATGCAAGATTACTATTTTTTTGAGATCTGTAGAGAGAAGAGATCGACAGAGAGACACAGTAGAGAAGAAAAGAAGTTAGACCATTAGATCTCTTTTAGTCCATTCTAATCCGACGGTGGAGATTGTGATCCGTGTAAAATCATCTTATTGGTCAATGACAATTTTCCTTTTTCTTTTTCTTTTTCTTTTAACTTGTTTGTTTATAATTCTTAAGCTAAAACTAATTAGTAATGACCATATTTTTACTTTGTAAGAAAAAGATATTTAGTTTTAAATAATCTGTATGTATTTAGTTAATTTTATATTTATATTTTATGGTTTAAATTAAAATTGTAAGATCACATGTTTAAAATGAAAGGATTAGTGTTTATGATATAGGGTTTGATGTTCAAAGTATGTGGTTTATGGCATTATATTTATAGTTTTGTATTTGAAAGTTATGATCTATATAGTTATCTTTTTTTGTTTTGACAATATATAATTTAAGTTTAAAATGTTCTATATATTTTAAGTATATATTACAAATTTGGGGTTAAGATGGAGGGTTTAGGGTTTGAAGGGTTTGTGAAATAGAATTGTGCTTAAGATACATATTATAAAATGAAATTGATAAAGTTATTGTTTATATAAGGAATAGGTTTAAGTTTAGTAATTATATTATTTGTAGTAATTTGATTTTTGACTTATATGTAGGGTTTGAATTAGGGGTTTAGGGTATTAGATTTAGGGTTTAGATTTAAAATTTAGTGTCTGAGGTTTTGATTTTAAATTTGAGATTAGATTTTAAAATGATTGAAATTTTGATTTTAGGTTTAAGATTAAAATTATACAAACAAAACAATTTTTTATAGATTGAAATGTAATAGGTACTTTATAAATATAAACACTAATTTAAGTTTATGGTTTAAATCCTAAATTTTAAACATAGCCTTTAAATTATTACAAAATGCAATTTGTCACATGAATCATAGTGCTCGAATTGTCAAGACTACAAGATACTGGTATGACCCCTTTGTTTACTTCACACATGTATATGTATCCATATTAACAGAGTCAAGGGCCAAGAATCAAGACTATAAGATACTGGCATGATCCCTTTGTTTCAAATAGTCACATGGGAAGATTTGAATCCAAGAATGCCACAGTATCCGGAAGGCAATCTTACACCGCCAACTGTATCCATGCATGCAAAGATGCATTCATCAGATCAGCCAGCTCCACCTCCACGGCAAGCACCACCAGAAATAAGAGCAGGAGTCGCAAGATTTGTGGGAGACTTGTAAAGCTTGTTTTCTCTTTAACTTTTGTTCCCTGCAAAAAGGGAAACACGAAGTAGAACAATCAAAGGCAAAGAAGCCATGTTGAACTAAATCTCACAAAAGCCACCATCCATTGTGAACAAAGCCAAACAATGTATAGATATGAAAAGTTTCTCAGCATAACACATCACACACACAACTAACTAAGAACATAACCAGTTTCAGATGCAATGAAGAGACACAATGGACCAAACCGCAAACTTTGTCTTCTCAACATAGCACAACACACACACTACTAACTAAGAACAGAAAAAATTTCCAACCAAGATTTCAGATGTAACAAAGAGACACAATATATCAAACTGCAAACTTTGTCTTCTCAACGTCACACAACACGCACACACTACTAAGAGCAGAACCAGTTTCCTACAACACTCCGACAACCACACTATGGATCTTTGTTATCATTGAAAAAAAAAGATAAGATAGGGGTAGAATCCTTCACATACAAGTTTGAACTGTCGTGGATATTGACACGCCACAAGAGAACCATAACTAACTTCCAAGATGATGGCACCTTCCTGCAAGTGAAGACAGGACAGAAGCATAGTTCCAAATTTAGTGACATATCACAGAGTAGCTAAAATAGATAGGTGCAAACAGAAATTTGAGCTCAGAAACGTCCTCTTACCATGTGTATAACGAAATGCTAATCCAAGCCATCACGTGGTAGACATCTCTGTAATTAAAACATGTATATTTGTTTTAAAAATCAGACACATCGGGGAAAGCAATAAGATAAAAGAAGGAAGCCAATTAAGAGAAGAATGTGAGTCTGTGACTTGAACAAATCTCAATGATTCTACAGATGCAACCACTAAACGGGTTGGAAGGAAGTCAATCCTATAAAAGTCATCTACTTTCAACAGATTCTACAAAATGGGTTCCAACAAAACAATTATATCTCTCTCTATTCCAAGTGAAACAGGAGACAAAAAAAATAAAAAGAAAATACGTTTACTTTGAAAGTATGTTTCGCTTGGTCAGAGAAACCATTCCTTGAGAACCTCAGCTTTGTTACAGTCTGCACCCAACAAAGATCAAAGTTAGTTTTGATTAGTGAGCTGAAAAAATTATCAGATAACTAAAGATAATTATAAAAGTGAATCTCTCAATAGGATTGGGGAAAAGAGAGAACCTTTCCGCCATGGCTCCAGGATTTGAGGCGAGCAGAGAAAGTGCCTGAGAGGAAGAAGAAAAGGAGACGACTTTAGAGGACGGGAGAGGTGATGAAGTAGGTTTCTGTTTAATACTATCTCTGAAGCAAATATGGATCATAAATCAAATCAAGAATTAGGGTTCTTGCTCGAATCAGAGAGGGATTTAGGGAGCGGACTACGGAAAGGAAACAGAGACAATGGCAAAGAGAGATAGAGAAATTACAACTGGGATACCCAGGAGATTTAACTCAGCTGGCCGTGAATGACTAAGATTGGAGTGTTGTCCGGTGGAAGCCATGATTTCGTGAGATATGGAGGAGAGATGGAGACGATGAGTTCGTGAGAGAGAGAGAGAGAGAGAGAGAGAGAGAGAGAGAGAGAGAGAGAGAGAATACAAAAGAGTGAATCAGAGAAAATTTGTTAGAGCCTTTTTCTAAGTATTGGAGCCAATACTACCACATTAACGCGGCTAAAACAAATTATTTTCCCGCGACATCAAACATAGCGTTTTTAATATATAAATGCTATTAAAAAAATCAGTGTTGGTATATAATAGCAGAAACATCAAAAACGCTATAGTCTGATGCTATTAATACTCACATTTCCTGTAGTGTGTCAGACGTATATATATCCGCATTGGCGAAGTCAGCCAAACCTTTTAGGAGGGTCGGTTTCATTACTAACATATTTTACAAAATCAATAACTATTTGTTTTGCAATATGTTTACAGTTTTTTCTTCAATACAAATAAAATAATTACATATATAAAATCTGTCTGGGTTAACTGATCCACCTGCCAAAGATCTGGCTATGCAGCAGGTTCTTATAAGAGAACCTTTTCTGAATCTCTATCTGTCATGTTATCTAGAGATAATACTGTTATAATATGAATGATCAAATAACATGACAACCAAGCAATTGAAAATCCAAGTAGCCCGAGTTAACTTATGGAGCATGGTACCTTTTTTTTTTGTCAACATGGAGCATGGTACCTAGTATAAGGGATCTGTACTATGTATGTATTTTCATCTAAGGATGATACAATCTTTAAGAAACCTAATATTCCCTCTTTCCGAGTAAAGAAAATTTTAATACTTGTATAAACTACTGTACAAAGGTTGATCGATGAGTAACAATTTAATCCTAAATATGAGACAGGCAAGAATGAATACACAATGGGTGTGGAGAAGATAAATGTATCAAGAGCTACGGCAGCCCTACATTGTCTATGGATTGTGCATTTAGAGATAATTTGCTAGCTAACAGGAAAGAAAGACAAATAAAATAGGTAGAAGTCTTGAATAAATGGAAGATTTTTCAATACTTCATTTTTTTGAAAAAATTTGGAGTCTAAGTTTCTTTTTCAAGACTCTACAAACATTTACCATAAATATAAAATGAAGTATTAAAAATCTGTAATCCATCTTTAACGATGAAATAGTAATATCTTCAACAATGGTAAATGTTTGAACGAAGACATAATATTTTTATACCATCTTTTTTTTTGAAATAAAAGGATTAAATCCGAGTCTATTAAAGACACATACCTAACTTCTAGATGAAAGTACAGCCCACAGATAGACTCTCTCCTGGACATTCAAATGAGCCGTAAACAATAGCCTATATCTGTGTGGCTCGTTGGGTTTGAACCCGGGTTATCTTTTTTCATATTATGGGTTACTTAACTTTTCCCTCTCTGTTGTTGGTTCTTTCTAGTTTTGACATATCTACCTGTGTTCTTTTTTGTTACTGACTTGCGCATTAAAGAATGTCAAGAAAAAATCTTTTCATTATGTTTTTTGACCTTCCGTTGCTTATCTTTATAAAAGGTTTGACACAAAATGAAAAACCCAGAAATAATATATTTTAAAATATGTCTCTGTCTTAAGACTCTTAGGGAGGATTATTAGCATTAATATTGCAGGTTTCTCTAAAGAGTTTTAAAGGGGAGGGATCCACCAAATGGAGAGAAAAGAGTTTTTCTAAAGAGTTTTAAAGGAGAAGGGTCCACCAAATGGAGAGAAAAGAGGAAGAAATGGAGAGAAAAGGCGCAGGTAGAGAAACTGCAACTAGGCATTTCTGTCACTATTCTGCGGGTCCCACGACACGTGGCGATCCGCGATTGGTGAAATTTTAGTTTTTTTTTTTGAAGAAAAAAGTGAAAAAAAAGTTTAAAGAAACCATGTGGATTTCTGTGGATAATGTTGCTCTTAGGAACTAAATTTATATAGAATTTCTGAATTTTAAGAGTTGATAGATTTTAAAAGTTATGTGGATTGTGAAATCATATGTACATTGACTTATAAAATTTGATAATAACTTTTTTAGATTGGTAGATTTTAGGAATTTTTATTTCCTCTTTTCTATCATTTTTGTCAAGTAAATATATAATTTATATTTTTCTAAATCATATTATGATTTTGTTTCCAAATATTGTTTTTTGTTAAAAAAGTAATTGTGATACATACAAAATTATGTTAATATGATCAGATAAATATTATATTAACAATATTATGTTTGTTCAATAATCCTTATATTATTTTTATTTTTATTAATTAATGATAAAACAATATAAATTTAGTTATATATATTCAAAATGTAAGTATATAAAATGTAATTAATTATATTTTTGGACTTATAATTTGGATTAAGATGCAATAGATATTTGTTAAGAATAATTATTTTTCTAGTTTTTTATCACATGAATTTTGAAAATCTCATGGATACATAAAATATTATGAAAATTGAGTTTTATGAGTAAATATGAATAGAATTTATCTCATAGTAACACTAGATCTAGTTAGAATCAAAGAATCAATATTAATAACTAAACTTTTTTGAATAACAAATGTTTTGAATGAATTTTGAAAATTCTTAAACCCATAAAATAGATTCTATTAAAATTTTTGAAATACTAATTGAAATTTTTTTAAAGTTCACGAGAATTCACTTACTAATAACATCTCACTTAGCTTGTCAGGGAAATCTTTTGCGGAGCTTTTCTCGTTGGTATTGAACCCTATAAAATCATCTTAAATATTGAATATTCATATTATTTACCAATATTTAAATGTTTAATTACTCTGTAAAAAGTTCAAAGAGAAAGCTTCCAAACTATGTTGATAGATTATTATTTCTTCACCGGTTGGTAACAAATGGTAAATATGACTAATATATGTTTGTTTGTATGATCATAAACTTTCGAAAATGAAAATCTAAATCTTTCGTATAGACAAAACAATTAATAAATTCAACTTTCTAAAGAATTGTTTATACACATATTCAAAACCTAATATTTGTTAGTTATTATCGATACCTTAACTAGATTCTTTATCAAACTAGCGGAACTTTTACACATAAAATTATGTATGTATCTTTTGTTACATCCATCTCTTTTAGTTTACAAAATGTAAGTAATAGTTTCTTGGAATTCATTCAACCGTTTATTAGGAAGAAATCCAAAGTTAAAGGATATTGAGATGGCTTGCTACTGGTCAGGCTAGTAAGAAATCCAAAGTTAAAGGATATTGAAATCCAAAGTTAAAGGATACCTTTCTGAGAAATGTAAGATTGTCAGAATTTACTTGGTATAAATTTCAGTAGTTAAAAAAAGAAAAAAATTCAGTGGTTAATAGATTTTGCTGACAGTTAAATAGTTGTCAAGTTAGGATATTAGAGCCGTCGTAAGGGGGTTAATTTACTTAGCAAGACTCGAGAGAGTGAAACACATCGAGATGAGAAAAAAGAGAAGAAAGAAGAATGAAAATGTGGGGAAGCACATGAGTGTGAGCATGACGAGGTCTCTTTGTGTTTCGTAACCTTTCCATTAGTATTACAAGTCTTTCTATTTCTGGAATGTTTTCTCTCTTCCGCTTCCTTTATCAATATACTCAACTCTCCCTTCTCCAATGCTCTTTATAAGAAATCTCCTAACCTTTTACCAAAAATATCACAACTCTATTTTTTCAAACATATATCTAGACAAGTTTTCTTCTCATTGAATCTCTTTAAGTCAAAATCTACAAGCCAATCTTGTCAGATAGGACGCCAGAAGATAGTTGATATTGTTGGATTTGTGTTTACTGCTGTCTATTGGTTTATTGGTACTTGTTCTTCTTCGTCTTTGTGTCCCGAGCACCGAATTTGAATCTTAATATGTACTCTGATTACAATTTGTAGTCCTCTTCCCAATAGTTGTTTTACAAATCAAGTAATTGCTTACCAACAAGAATGTATATTACAGCTGGATGCAAATGTACAGATTCTATGTACGATCAGCTATATATACTAAATTGTTATCATTTGCTACCAAAACGATTATGTAATCACAAAAATATATAATTTGTTACATGATCTAAAGATCAATGCATAAGGCTTATGCCTTGCGTTCCTGTATCAATTTGGTTTTTGATTAGATATTTTGTATTTCAAGCACAGAATCGGTTAGTTTGGTTCGGATTAGATATGGATACTCGTTTGAAACCGTATTTTCGGATTATTGTGATTTTCGAGTTCCCAAAACTAGTTCTGGGTGTGCAGATACCCGTTAACGTTCGGATCAAATTTTTAAAATTTTCAGATTTTCGGATTTATGTTTCTAAATTTTATACTAAAATTTTATTAGTACGTGTCGGGTTCGAACAATAAAATTTTGGGTTCGGTTCAAAGTTGTATTGCATCCTAAAACCCCTAAAGTAATTATATATCTTTCAGATTCGGATTATTTCGGTTCAGTTCAATTAAAATAAAAGTAAAAAAGAAATTTAAAACAAAACATAAATAAAAACACCGAAAGTAAAAAAAGGTTAATCTATTACACATAAAATGATAAAATAACAATTAGATGAAAATAAACACCATTTGTAAACATAGATACTGGCCGCATATCATTTATGTCACAGAAAAATGTTAGTTATAAATATTTATCTTAAAATGATACTGGAGACCTTTTTTATTTACTAATTAGGTTCATCACTACTACTAATAAATGTTTATCTTAAAATGATATGCGGCCATACTTATTTATAACACCAATAAGAGTATCTATTAAAAGTTTAATATTTATTTTTATATATCATATTACAGAAATATTGAATTTAATAATTGAAATATTTATATATATTTAAAATGTTTTTATTGACTATTAATTTCGGATTTTTTGTGTTACCCGTTCGGATTCAATTAGTAACACTTTGGATTCAGATATTTTTATACCACCCTAAAAAACTCGTTTAGGTATTTCTACATTTCAACAGATTTTTCAGTTCAAATTCGGTTCAGATTTCGAGTTCCAGATTTTATGCCCAAACATTTCCAAAACAATGGAGACTTTTTTTATTTACTAATTAGTAGTAGTGATTTGGCCGCATATCATTTATGTCACTACTATTAAAACATGATCATTCATGTTTCATGTCTTAATAAAAATATAATTTTACCCAAGATGCTTTTAGTTTTACAAAAGAATTATAATTCTTGTTAATGGTATTTAAGTTTTTTTGATTTGTAAGTTTAAAACTATATTTTACCATTAATTAAATTTATTGTATGCGTGACCTATTAAAAAACTAATTTTAACAACCACGATTTTTTTAATAGGAGATTCACTGTATGCTTTTAAAGAAAATAAATAAATTATTTACGTTAAATTGTAACAGTATTAGTTGTGCTTAAAATAAAAAAATATTAATTAAATTATATTATTATATAAAATATTAATTATTTAGTACATATCATGATCCAATAAATTGTATATATTATTTTACCTGTGTGATTATCGGATTTTCTTTGCATGTACTATTTTGTACTAGGGATATACTCGCCCTATGGATGGGTGAACAACTAAAATGAATTAAAAATTATCTTAAATTTTAATATATTTATAAATATATTTTTTGTGCTCAAATAAAATTAATATTAATCTTTACCATTTGTTTGTTGTTCTTATTAAGATTCAAAAGTGTGAAAATTAATTAGAAATTTGAAATTCAATATATAAAAGCATGGATTAGTTCTCCTTTTATTCATTTGTTTTAAACATGTTTATGCTTTTCTTTTCCCTTACATGTTTTTTTGAACTTATCGATGTATATATGAGTAAAGTGAATCGAATTTATTAAATAAAATTAGTTAAATAGTATAACAATCTAAAATTGATTGTAACAATATACACACTTAATAAAGTTTATATTGAATAAACCATATCATCAAAACTGATTATGATTTAATATTAAAAATAATATAGTTAATTTTTGGCATATAATTGGTTGTTGTTTTATTTTTATTTGATAACTTTCGAATAAGATTTTTGTACTTACATTGTATTATATAGATAATTAACTTTAATTAATTTTACTCCAATTTACCATAATTGTTTTTATCTCCTTTACTCAAATTTACTTTTTTTTTCTTTTTACCAAACAAAGCATGTTGCGGTTATAGAAGATATGGAAGAGCCTTTACATGACTTCCCTTGCCGAAACCATGCCTCGATAAGCATCATTATGTCTTTTGGGATGCATTTCATCTTACAGAAATTGCCAAGGTGAAAGTTTGTACATATTTCCTGGAAATAAAATTAACATAAGGGTTATACATTCGTACACATGTCATAATGTTTTTAATACCAAGATGCATGATAGATCTTTTTATCATAAAATCTCATACTTGATACATATGTACCTATACATAGTATCATCTCTAATATTATGATGCCTAGTTCTCCTCCTCCTCTCTTCCATCAACAACACCAGCTCAATTATACTTTGAGGACAACGATCTATTAACATTCTATATTCATGCATTGAAATATGAAACTTTTTCCAGCCAGCAAAATATCTCCTGTTTGCACCGGCTTCAGAATCTATGTTTGTGTTGCTTCATAAATGTGTTCGTAATCCATTTAGCTTTCGGTGGTCCTACTTGTTAACCTTCCTCAAGGTTATCTCTTCCAGACTTCTCATCACAAAACATTTAAATAACTCAGGTTGGCAACATAGCTTGTATAATTAAATGAAAGAGATTTTAAGTGTCTCAACTGAGTGATTGTTAAACCTTGATGATGATTGACTTCTTTATGTTTATCAGTTTGGTTATGTTAGCTCCTTGAGACTGTGAGATCCTTTTTCATTTCATGATTTTGAGGGATACTGCTCAAAGAGACTGAGAGTGAGAGATCTGGGTTCATGTCTTGTTCAAGCCACTGTTAAACATGATGTTTGACGTAACTACATATACTTCAATTTATTCTCATTCTGAACACACTACATAACCCTATATCCAGAATCATTAGAAACAAACAATAATAAGAGACAAAACAAAGCAGTATCATTATATTATATATTCGTCATCAAACGTTTTTAGAGCGGTAAGGGTCGATGGTGGAATGTTGTGTGCTCTAGCGCCACCACACACTGGTATGAATGTTGCTATGCAGCTTCTTGAGTCGATGAAAGAGTGGGGAATTGAAAAAAAAAATTTCTTTGTCACATTGGATAATGCTACAAGTAATGACTCGATGCAAGATATTGTGAAGTCCCAGCTAATGTTGACTGATGACTTGGTGTGTGGAGGAGAATTTTTCCATGTAAGATGTGCAGCTCACATACTTAACCTTATAGTGCAAGATGGGTTAAAGGTTATTAAAGGCGCTTTGCACAAAGTAAGAGAGAGTGTGAAGTATGTGTTATCATCTACATCGCGGGAGGTGTTGTTCGGAAAAGCAGTGGTTGCTGCGAATGTAAAAGAAACTCGGGGGCTGATATTGGATGTCTCGACCAGATGGAACTCCACTTACTATATGCTGCAAATTGCAGTAAATTATCGTAAGGCATTTGAGAAGTTTGAGTCATTTGACAAGCGAGGTTTTACAATGGCGCCCACAGCTGAAGAATGGACAAGAGCAAGTAATATCTGCAATTTTCTGGGGCCGTTTGCTGTGATCACAAAGATGATGTCTGGCACTAATTACCCGACATCTAATTTGTATTTCTATCAAGTCTGGATGATCCATAATTGGCTCCGGAATAATTGAGGAAAGCGATGATGAGGTTGTCAGATTCATGGTAGCACCAATGAAGGAGAAGTTTGACAAATATTGGGATGATGTCAGTGGTCTTTTTGCAATGGCAGCAGTCTTTGATCCGCGATTTAAGCTATCAATTGTTGACCATTGTTTAGGGAAGCTTGACATGAGAACAAAAGATGTTAAGGTGAAGAACTTGCGTGAGAGGCTCAGCATTCTCTTTGAGTCTTATGACAAAAAATCGAAGGCAAACTCCCCTTCTACAGAGCCACGTGAGACGGTTCGACCCAAAACATGTGAGCCAGTGTCCACTGAAATGTTTGAGAACTACACTGTGAGTGTTCCTTTTACAAGTAACTAGTATGTTTATTATTTTTCATAACTGCAGGTCTTAGATATTTTTCTAAAAACTTTTATAGGATTTTTTTGCATTTCGCAAAGTCAGTGGTGTTGGGAGTGGGAAGACACCTCTAGAAACATATCTTGATGAACCACCATTGGAAGTTTCCAGTTTTAAGAGCTTGAATATTCTTGACTTCTGGAAAGATAATGCTCATCGCTATGGTGATTTGGCTGGTATGACTTGTGATCTATTAAGTATTCCAATCACAACAGTTGCTTCCGAGTCTTCTTTCAGTATTGGATCAAGAGTTCTCAACAAATACAGGAGCCGTCTACTCCCCAAAAATGTGCAGGCTCTGATATGCACTAGGAATTGGATCAGGGGATACGAATCATATCAAAATGGTAATTAATCTAGATTATCAAGCATATATTTTTTTTTTATGAATCAAAATGGCTTTTACTAACTTCAATATTAATACTTGCAGAAGAAGAAGTATTTGGTGAAGAAGATAAACCCCCATCAGTTGAATCAGCTGTTGGTGATGAAGTGGAAGTTGCAAAAGTGTGATTTGAGTTGTTGTTTATTTGACTTACTGTTTCTTTTCATTTGGTGTTTTCAGTTGCTGTTTTTTTAATGACATTGTTTTAGTACTACCAGCTTTGAATTGGTGTTTGGTTTTAATTTTATAAACTCATTTGGTGTTTGGTTTTAATTTGATACGGTGCATTATGTTTTATATTCATGGGAGTCAAGAAAATATGAAATTTAGTTCATATTAGATATGAAATTTAGAAAGTTTTGTTTGATCATTTACAGCCTCTTACGAACTTATGTCCAAACATATTGCTGCAGAAATGGCAAAAGAACTTGCGGTCCGCGGGACGAGCCCAAAACAATGCAGATTGAAGATAGCCCGCGGGACAGCCCGTTTGGTTCAAGACTTTAGGCGGGACGGGATTGGGCCGGGGTTTAGGAGTACCGCAGCCCGCGCGGGACTGGACCGCAATGTACCGCAACTCGATGAGCCCGCTGCGGTTCGGGACGGGACGGGACGGGACGACCTGTTTGACATTCCTAGGTGGAGCCATTGTTTTTTTTGCTGGAGTTTTTTTATGGGGGGGCAATGGTATGGGACCGATGTTGTTGGGAGAATGATTTTATAGCTATGTTTTTGATATTTGAAAATAATAAAATGTAAAACTAAATGTTAAAAATTTAAAAATTTTAATATTATCATTTATGTATATTTTCTTATTATAATTTTCAAGTTTATTTATTTACCTTTTTTATGTTTAATAAGCCACATGGCTTCTTGAGATGCTTCTTTTGGAATGAATGCTTAATATCAACATAAGACTGGCTTCTTGAGATGCTTCTTATGATTAATTTTCGACATAGCTCTACCATTTTTTTTCGTTCAAAGTGTTTTTAAATATATAATGGGCCAAACCCAATAAAACGGCCGAAGCCCGATTACAACAAAAACCGGCGAACAAGCCCACAAACCTACAAACTCAAGATAAACTTAAACTAGGCCCGCGGCCCAAACTCGACACCCGAACGGCCCAGCACAGAAAGCCCGTCGAGGAGGTGGCTCACCACTTGGAGAGATCTGTACCGAAACGCGACACGCGTCTTCATCTCCTCCACTCGACCGCCTCCGTCTCACCGCCGCCGGAGCAAACACCTTCATACTACCCGTTCGTTGGAGCTCGGAACTCACCGACGCTTCCACCCGAAATCATCACCGCTCTTCACCGTGCTATCACGCCGGTTAGATCAATCGAACCTCAATAACTCTAGCGGCTTTGTAACACTCGAAACCCTCAACACGCGTATATATCATCATCAATCGACATACCTCTACCATATATATCATCATCTATTGATTTTAAAATATTAACTATAAAACTATTCTTTTTGGCGTTGTATTATGAATTGTATGTTTGCGTGAATACATGAATGCTTTGTATTTATGATTTGCATAATCGAAAGTTTTCATATTTTTAGGTTAAAATTATTGTATTGTTATGTTGATGTGAGCATTTTTGGGATGCTTGAATTTTGTTGTTGTATGTGTACTTAACTTGGTGCTTAACCATTTTCTTTTCCTGGAGAAAGAAAATAATTACATAAGGAGTAATATATATATATCAAAACGTACCTAATTACAATTATTGTATATTTACACATATTTCTTTAGAAAAAAACAGAAAGCTATACATTTTTCAGATAAATCATTAATATAGTTTTTCATTTTTATATTGTATATTTATTTTATTATTTAGTTTTCTTATATTGCATATTTATTTATTCTAAGTTTCTTGCTTTTATATCAAATGGTAATATTACGATAGATGTTTAATGTAATGCTTATATATTTATATTGTATATTTACTTATTATTTATATTATTATACATTTTTCAAGTAGTTTTTTATTTCTTATATTGTATTTCTATATCTACTTATCTAATATTATGGTATATGTTTAATGTAATATATTAATTATATTGTATATTTACTTATTATTTATTTTACTATACATTTTCAGATAGATTTTTGTTTTTCATTTATATTGTATATTTACTTATGGTTTATTTTTCTTATTTTTTTATATTTACGTATTC
The DNA here is from genome assembly GCF_000801105.2 of Raphanus sativus. Classification (NCBI taxonomy): domain Eukaryota; kingdom Viridiplantae; phylum Streptophyta; class Magnoliopsida; order Brassicales; family Brassicaceae; genus Raphanus; species Raphanus sativus. The sequence continues at coordinate 12,086,064 of NC_079517.1, forward strand.
TAAATTTCTTGCTTTTATATTAAATGATAATATTATGATATATATTTAATGTAATATTTTTATATACTATATTTACTTATTATTTTTTATATTATATATTTATTTATTATAATATTATGATAGATATCTAATGTAATATTTATATTTCTTACATAAATATTTACTTATTATTTATTTTTTCCTATATTGTATATTTACTTATAAAAATCTTTGGAAATAATAAAATGTAAAACTATACATTTTTAGATAGATGTTTATTGTAGTTTTTCCATTTAATATAATAAAGATTTTTAATGCAATATTTCTATTTCTTATATTGTATATTTACTTATTATTTATTTTACTGTACATTTTCAGATATATGTTTGATGTAGTTTTATATTTTTTATATTGTATATTTACTTTTTATTTATTTTACTATATATTTTTCAGAAAGATGTTTATTAGTTTTTATATTTCTTATATTGTATATTTACTTGTTTTTATTTTTCTTATATTTTATGTTTACTTATTCTATTATTTTCTTTTATATAAAATGCTAATCATATTACATTATAAATTTAATTAATATTTGTATTTCTTATATTGTATATTTACTTATTAATTATTTTTTCTTATATTGTATATTTACTCACCCTAATATTACATTATTTGTTTAATATTTCTTTTACTTATATGGTATATTTACTTATTATCTATTTTTTTATATTGTATATTTACTTTATTATTTATTATATACTTTCAGATTGACGTTTAATGTAATATTTATATTTTTATATAGTATATTTACTTATTATTTATTTTTTCTTCTATTGTATATTTACTTATTTTTAGTATTTGTTATTTTAGTAATCATGCCACATGGCATCTTCCAGAGAATTTTTTTCGGTGATGTGGACGCTCCCTGGAACCTCAAAACTGTACTTTTATTAATATAGACTAGGATTAAACCCGCCCTACGGGCGGGACAATAATATACAAATAATTTAAATATATTTACACTATTTTCCTTTCTATCTAAAAAATAAATTAATTATTATCAAGTCAAATTTGTCTATTTATTTTACAAATTATAAACTTATATAAACATAATCTAATCATTCTACAGATCCAATTACAAATGATAAAATATAAATTTTCAAAGTTTATTCTAATTTATAAGACACATCTAACTAATAACAGTTACTTACGTTGGGGTTGCGATTTTAGGACTTGATTTGATTTTTTAGTTATTGTTCATTACTCCTTACAATTATTCCAAAAAGTTGTAACTCGATATATTTTCTTTTCTTTTTGTTTTTAGGGAAGAATGATTCTTACTCATTTTTGTGGTAAGCTGAAATGACTGAAAACAATCATGTGCATGATAATATTCTCATATTTTTTTTCTACCCAATATCTTCATCTTATTGGTTTGGAAAACATATATTTTTATCCAAAATGCAGTGTTTGTTCTATATTTCCGTCGCACTTGCAAACGCTATAACCGTAGGATTGAATAGTGCTATTTTTGCATTTTTATGTTTTTTTTGTTTATGATCACTGTATTGTATACTCTTATTAGAAATTATCTTCTATTAAGTATGAATTAGTGGTCTGAGACTATTGGAGATAAAATGATTTTTGGGAGTGATATTCTTTCACCAACATGTGTACATATGACTATTTCACCTTCGATAGCTCATTTTTTCATATGAGTCAGGATGAGTCTTGTTTCATTGCAAAAACATTTATAATGATGTGCTAGAGAGCGAGATAAGCAGTTTTTCATCTAAAATATTTGAAATTAATAAAAAAATGTAAAACTATACATTTTTCAGATAAATGTTTAATTTGGTATTTTTATTTCTTATATTGTATAGTTACTTAAAAATGTAAACCTATGCATTTTTATAGAGATGTTTAATGTAGTATTTTTTGGTATTTATTATTTATTTTTTCTTATATTGTATATTTAATTATTCTTTTTTCTGCTTTTGTACCGAATGTATTATAATAGATACTTAATGTAATATTTCTGTTTCTTCTATTGCATATTTACCTATTATTATTTTATAATGTAAGCCACGTGGCTTTTACGGAATTGGGATTTGTATTCAGACGTGGACACTATTTGATGATTTCTTCTATTTGTATTTTATGAATTTTTATTTTCAAATGTTAACTATATATCTATTGTTTCACGTTATATTTTTGAATGTTTGTATGAATACATAAGTGCTTTGTATTTATGGTTTGCATAATAGAGAGTTTTCATATTTTTTACGTTAAAATTATTGTACATATAATTAATATTCTTTTTAATAGAAATAGAAAACAATATCACAAGGAGTAGTAACATATAGCAAAACGTATCTAACTATACATATTGTATATTTACACATATTTCTTTGAAAAAAAACAAAACTATACATTTTTAGATAGATGTTTACTATAGTTTCTCATTTCTAATTTTCTTACTTTTATATCAAATATAATATTACCATAGATATTTTAGTGTCATATTTCAGTTTCTTATATTGTATATTTATTTCACTATAATTTTTCCACATAGATGTTTAATATAGTTTTCTCTTTCTTATATTGTACATATAACTAATATTTATTTTTATTATATAGTTTATTTACCCATCTAATATAACAATAGATGTTTAATGTATTATCTATATTTTTATATTGTATATTTACTTATTATTTATTTTACTATAATTGTTTCCAGACAAATGTTGAGTTTAGTTTTTCAATTTTTATATTGTAAATTTACTTATTATTTATTTTCCTTATTTTGTATATTTAATTGATTTTATATCAAATGATACTATTATGATATATGTTTAATGTAATAATTTTATTTCCTATATAGTATATTTACTTATTATTTATTTTTTCTTATATTGTTTATTTACTTATTTTATTTTACCGATATATGTTTAATGTAATATTTCTATTTCTTGTATTGTATATTTACGTTTTCCTATATTGTAATTTACTCATAAAAATATGTGAAAATAATAAAATGTAAAAATATATATTTTGCAGATAGATGTTTAATGTAATTTTCCAGTTTCTTAAATTGTATATTTATTTATTATTTATTTTTTCTTATATTGTATGTTTATTTATTATAATTTTTTGATTTATATCAAATGGTAATATCACAATAGATGTTTAATGTAATATTTCTATTTCTTATTTTTTATATTTACTTAGTATTTATTTTACTATACATTTTTCATATAGATGTTTAATGTAGTTTTTATTTATTAGATTCTAAATTTATTAATTATTTGTTTTTATTCTTATATTATGATAGATGTTTAAACATTTTTATTTTCTTATATTATATATTTAATTATTAATTATTTTACTATATATTTTCAGATAGATATTTAATTAATATTTACTTATTTTAATTTATTTTGATTTTATATCAAATCAGAATATTACGTTTAATGTAATTTTTTATTTCTTATATTATAGATTTTTCACTGTTTAGTTTTTTTTTAATTATTCTAATATTACAATAGATGTTTAATATAATATATTTATTTCTCATATTGTATATTTTTATTGTTTAATTCAGTTTTTTTTTTCATTTTTAATTGCATATTTACTTATTTTTATTTTTTATATTGTATATTTACTTATTCTATTTTCTTTTTGCTTTTATATTAACTGATAATATTACGATAGATGTTTAATGTTATATTTCTATTTATATTATTGTATATTTATTTACTTATTTTTTTAATGCCACGTGGCATCTTTTGGAGAATTTTTTTCTATGATGTAGACATCCTATAGAGCTCCAACATGAGATCAAGAGAAACTCGAGGAATCTTTTTGAGAGGTTTCCCATGAGAACATTTTACTTATCATTACCACCAGCCTTTACAAAAATATGAACAGTCTTATTCTCCCACTTTTTTGCCTCGCAAAGGCTTATTATATATAATTGATGTAGTATTTCCATTTTTTTAATTTTTATTTACATTTTAAGATAGATTTTAATGCTTAATGTATTTTTCAATTTTTTATATTATGTATTTACTTATTAGTATTATTTTTGTATATTATATATTTACTTAATATCTATATTTTACATTTAAAGATAGATGTTTAATGCTTAATGTACTTTTTCTATTTTTGTAAATTGTGTATTTTACATTTTAAGATAGATGTTTAATTCTTAATTTATTTATTTCCATTTTTAATATTATATATTTAATATTATTTTTTACTTATTTATTATATACATATTATTTATTATTTTCGAAATTATATATTTGCTAAAATATAATGTTACTTATTACCATATGTTTAATGTAGTATTTCCATTTCTAATGTTGTATATTTACATATTATTTATTATTTTCAAAATTATATATGTCATGGTAATCTTACATATGTTTAATGTAGTATTTCCAATTATAAGTTGTATATTTACATATTATTTATTATTTTCAATATTATATGTATATATATGGTAATCTTACATATGTTTAATTTTTCATTTCTAATGTTTTATATTTACATATTATTTATTATTTTCAAAAACTATATATATCATCAATTCCAAAAACTAAGATAAAATAATAATAACAATTTATTACAAAAATAAAAATTTATTACTTTTAAAATTCTAATAAATAACTTAATAATTTATTAAAAAGTACTATAAAACTTATATACAATATAATATTTATATATATATATACGTCTTTACATACATGTATATGTATTCATATAACGGATCCGATCAGATATTCATTCTTAATAATATTAGTATTTTGTGATTTGCTTCGTTTCTTATAGATATTGCATATAAGTATTTTCTTTGCTTCGTAGAGTTACATATATTTGGAATTTTGGTTCAAATCGAAACAGATAAAATCAAAATTTAAGGATATTTTGTCAAGCTGTTATGCTATTGTGACTAAGTTAATGTGACTATTATGCTTATATGTGATTATGATTATGTTTGTTTATTCTTATCAACATATAAAAATTGGCCATGTTGTTGTAGATCATGCTACTACGAAATTTAAATCAAAGAGAACAATTTTCCAATGGATTGTTGTAGGTCATGCTATTAAGAAATTTAAATCAAAAAGGAAGACTTTCCAATAGAATAATGTTATGAATAACTCGCCTATACAACATGAATATTGAAGCCGAAATTCTAACCGGAAGTTATGTGGAAAAACAGATTTGTATTCCTAGAATAAGTCTCATATCGACATATGCAAGATGACCTTTCAAAATGAAAAGACTTCAATTTTCTATAAGAGTGTTCTATGAAATGACTATCAACCAGAGTTAAGGTCAAAGCTTAAAAAAATTGGTCTATTTGTCAAGTTCAGTCTTACAATTATATGTCGCACTATCAAAAGTCACTATAACTGGAGAACTTCAAATTTTTAAAACATAGCGACAATAGTGTTTTACAAAATATTGTATATAGAAAAAGATGTTAAAGTCACACCATGAATGTTAAAGTAAATAAATTTGATGTTTTATCTAGAAATATATTCGATATTTAGCTGACTATCGATAAAACATATTGACTGGTGTTATGTACTATTAATATTTTTAATTGTGTCGTTTTTAGTTTGTCTTACACAATATAAACAATATAGAGAGTTCACAATTCTATATATTTCAATTAACTATAGCTAATATTATTTTGAAAATAATAAAAAGTGAAGTATTTATTAAAAAATAAAAATATCAATGTACTATTTAAAACACCATTATTATTGAGATAGAATATCAATCAAAAATTATGTAAGAAAACAGATAGTTGTTGTTAAAATGTCACCAATATATACTGAAAATCCAAGAACTAACGTGAGAAAAATATTTCCAATCTTTTTATGTGTTCGTGAATTAAAACATCAAATAAAATCCGTGCAACGCAATTATTCTTTGTAGAGTTCTTTTTCATCCAATGTAAATAACATTTTTGATAGATCAATAAATTTGAAATTTCATCAAAAAAAAATGAACTATAAGAAAAGTGCTACACAGTAAAGCAGAAAATGAGATAAAATAATGTATAAAATTTGACTTTTTACCGAACGCATGTAAAGATCAAGTAGGGCATTAATAATAATAATAATAAATTTTTAGTGACCAAACTCTGAAAAACTATCAAATATGTATCTGATTTCTGTATGAACAAACACATATAAAGCCAAACATGAAAACATTATAATTTTCTTATGACTATTCATGAAGAATAAGATAACAGAAAAATGCTACCAAAAAGTATAATACAAAGAATAGTAGTGACAAAAATGGTGTTGCTTTCGTTATTCTTGTCTCTACATTGGGTTGCAAGGTTTTGTATTTTGGTTGGTTTCCCAAATTAATCAAACGAAAAAAGAATAGTAGTGACAATTTTTTTTTGAAATTATATTAAGGGAATGAAAAAAGAAAGACATATATTGATAATAAAATCACAGAAAATAAGGAAAATACAACCTTCATATACTATAAATATACCTAAAAATTCTAATTGTATAATATTTGTAAGCAATAAAAATTAGGATTTTATAATTGTTTTTAACGATTTTTAAACTACTGTTTTTCTTTTATAATTATTTTTGTTCAGGATTTTAAAAAGTTAAGTGACGATTTATTAAAAATGAAAATTAGTTTCATATAGATTTTACAATATTTTAGGATCAAAAAAGGCAAACTACTATCAAATATTAAGTTATTACATATTTATGAATTTCGTAAGACATGTCATTATACTAAATTTATTGGCATGTGTCAAAACAAAACTCTTAAAATTCTCTTGGTTTAAGTTTTAAAAAGAAACAAAAAAAATTGTTATTTCTTTTTAACACATATGATAATCTTAAATATATAATTACCATGTGCCATGATTATGCTTATTAGCAATTTTGGGTACCAAACTTCATCTAATAGAAAGCTCATCTTGTAATTATTTTTGTTACTAAGAATATTTTTCATATTAAACAAATGTTTACTGATTATGTAAATATCTTAAATCTATATATTTTATTCGACCTTAAAAATAAGGTTCTTTATAAAAAGGAATACTATAATTAAAATAAATTTAAAGGTTTTATAAATTTTTAACCCAATTATTTTTTTATTTAACTTATACATTTTTTACAGTTCTCTTTGATTTATTCTTTTTAACATGAAAAATACTATTAAATATTTATGAGAAAAAAATATTTTAAATTCTAATAAAATTATCATACTACATATTTTATCTTATAATTTTATTAACCCCACGTTTTAAAAAATGAAATACTATAAATAAATAATTATTTATATGGGAATATTTGTTTCTTTAAAGGTTTTTGTTTAAGGCTTTTTTTAAAGGAAACTAAGTTTTTAAATTCTTTTGTTTTATTTTTTTTAAAAGGAAAATTGTTATTTAACACATGTTATAATCCTAAATATATAATTGTTATGTGTCACGATCTTGAAAAATTTTAACAATCAAACTTCATATAATAAGTTTATAAGAAACTAAATATTTTAAAAATTATTTAATTTTTAACGAAATTATCTTACAATATTTTATGTATCTTATAATTATCTTAAACCCACGCTTAAATAAAAAGAAATACAATAAATAAATAATTATTTATATGAGAATATTTTTTCTTTATTGTTTTTTGTTTAAGACTTTTTAAAAAAAGGAAACTAAGTTTTAAATTATTTTGGTTTAATTTGTTTAAATAAATTTTTATTTAATATATGTTATAATCTTAAATATATAATTGTGATTTTAATTTGTAACAAAATTATCTTACAACACTTTATATATCCTATAGTAATTGTGAACCTTTGATAAAAAAAACAATAGTAAGCTAACGTTTAAAAAGATATTATTAAATAATTATTTTTTATGGAAATATTTTTTTTTACAGTTTTTTGTTTTAGAGTTTTTGGAAAAGGGAAAACTAACATTTAAAATTCTTTTAGTTTAATTTGTTTTTTAAAAATTGTTATTTAACACATGTCAAAATCCTTAATATTTGATTGACACATGTCGCAATCATGTTAATTAGTAACTTTGAAAACCAAACTTTATATATTGACACATGTCGCAATCATGTCAAAAATTTAGATTCTTTAAAAAAAAAATCTTTTGTATTCTCAGGTTTTAATAATTCATTTAGAAAAAAAATTAAACTACTATTTTCTTTCATAATTCTGTTTTTCATGATTTAAAAAAAAAAGAAAACTTAGAATTTTGTTAAAAATGAAAATTATTTCCATATAGCTTATACAATTTTATTTTTATTATTTAAAAAAGGAAGCATACTATTAAATAATTATTAGTATAAAATTTTTTTCGTTCACAATATTTTGTATAAAACTTAAAAAGGAAAATTACTCTTAAATAACTATTATAATTATATATGTTCATAATTTTTTTAAAAGGAAAAATTATTTTCGTATAACTTTTACAATTTTCTATTTCTTGGACATAAAAAGCGAAAATAATATTAAATAATTGTTTGTACGAAATTTTTTTTGTTTACAATATTTTGTTTAAACTTAAAAAGGAAAAACTCTATTAATTAACTATTTATATAAAAATTATTATTTAACACATGTCACAATCTCTAAGTTATAATTGCAATGTGTCGCAATCGTGTTAATTAGTAACTTTGAAGAACCAAACTTTATATAATAAGATGATAATTTTACATATGTTTAATTTAGTATTTCCATTTATAAAGATGTTATAATGCTTAATGTATTTTTCCATTTTAATATTGTATATTTAATTAATAATATTATTTTTACATAATATTTATTATATACATATTATTTATTATTTTCGAAATTATATATATGGTAATCTTGCATATGTTTAATATAGTATTTCCATTTCTAATGTTGTATATTTACATATTATTTATTATTTTCAAAATTATATATGTCATGGTAATCTTACATATGTTTAATGTAGTATTTCCAATTATAATGTTGTATATTTACATATTATTTATTATTTTCAATATTATATGTATATATATGGTAATCTTACATATGTTTAATTTTTCATTTCTAATGTTTTATATTTACATATTATTTATTATTTTCAAAACTATATAATCACGGTAATTTTACTTATGTTTAATTTAGTATTTCCATTTATAATTTTGTGTATTTACATATTATTTATTATTTTCTAAATTATATTATCAGTAATATTAAAATTTAAAACTATACATTATCTCAATACTTCAAAAATGTAAAACTAAACATAATAAGATAATAATATTAGTCATGCCACATGGCTTCTTTTCGAAGAGAGTCTATAAAACGATGTGTATGCTCTCTGGAACTTCAAAAGGTACCTTTTATTAATAGGGATTTATTTTTATCATCAACGCAAAGTAAAATAATAGAGCTAGCATATGAATGAGATACAACACGGTAAAGATGTTCAAGTTTGACATAATAAAGTACTCACTCTCGCTATTAGAGGCCTTGCCTTTGGCCCAATAGTAGTACTTAAATTTGGGTTTTAAAACAAAACCAAAGTTAGGGTAGAATCGGATCAATCGACAAACTATTTTCTCACGAATACTATTTTACTATGTGTTTTTTTACACCATGTATATTAATAAAAAATCTAAACTAAAATAAAAATAAAAAAATCATAATATTCTTGATTTTATTTTTTACCAATATTGTAATATAAATTTTTATTTAATTAAATATAAAATTAAGATAAAATAAAAAAATTGTTTATTTTAAATTATACTTAATAATAGATATGTATATATTTAAACTTTAATCTTAGATATTTTATCTATTTATTTTGGTTAAAATATATTAAATTAATTTGTATAAAATTAATGAAAATTGACATAAAAACTGTATAATTATCAAAAAGTATAAATGAACATTATTTTTAGAATCTTTAGTATATAAAAGAAGTTAATAATATTATGGTCAAACATTGGATTTAATTGAACAAAAAAATTAAGATAAAATAATAAATTTTCTTAAAAAATTATAATTAAGAATAAATATGCATATATATTTAGAATTATAATCTTAGATAGATTTTTGGGAAAATTTGGAGAAATACACTTATATAAGATTTTGTTTTGAAAATTACACCATTTTTTTTGAAAAATACACTTCTTTATATATGAATTTACTAAACTATCCACTCTTTATATTTAATATCATAATTTATTTAATATTTAAAATAACAATCTCAACAAGAATAATATTTAATTTTGTAAAATAAATCTCTATAATATCCACACAATATATTTTAAATCTATCTGAATAATTTTTTTCAGAAAAAGAAGAACAAGATAACGTCGTCTCATCTTCTTCGTGATATTTTATTTTCCATTTTTGAAAAATATTTCTCTCTAATTTTAGCTTTTTTTCTTCTTCTTCTCATCAGAAGTTGGTTAATTTGATATGTTATTGTAAACATCGTGTATTTTTATATTATTGCAAACATCGTGTATTTCTCTTCAAAGATAAATTTGATCTGTGTACTTTTCGTCCTTTTTTGCTTAATTTTGGTGCAATCTGTGTAGTTATCCCATCCTGATTTTTATGTTCTCCTAGGTCTAGAAAGTTAGAATCTGGTTTTGATTGTTCAGTTTGGTTTGGACCTTGAGTAACCAAAATGTGTCTTGCTTATAAAAAGAAAACGTAGTTCTGGCCTTCTGGGATAATGTAAAGAGTTTGGTTTGGTTTTGGAAAGGCTAGCAGTGACGAAGGTTATGTGAAATTTTTTTAGTTATATAAAACATAAAGAGTTATAATATTATTAAACATAAAGAATTATAAGTTAAAAAACATAGCAATTATATATTAGTAATATCATTATTAATTTTGAAGTTATATTATAATTATTATTGAGATATATAATCTAGATATAAATGTCTTTTCACATTTAGTAAAGTGTAATTTTCAAAAAATAAAAAAAGAAGATGTAATTTCCAAATTTTGAACTATTTCAAGAGTATTTTTAAAATTATCCCTAGATTTTTTTATCTATTTCTTTTGGATAAAATACATTAAAAATTACAAATGAATTAAAATTAATTAAAATTGATATAAAATCTGTGTAAACTATCAAAAATTACAAATGAACAGTACTTTTAGAATCTTTAGATATATAAAAGAAGTTAATAATATTACGGCTAAACATTTATATTTAAGAAAACTGTAAAAAAATTTAAAAATATTTTTAGTAATAAAATTGTATAACTATAAATAATATTTCGAGTTAAAAAAATTATTTATTGTCATATTTGAATAGATTTGCTTTAATGATGATGTATAATTTACTTCCATATTATAAAATGTTAACCAAAAATGTAAATAAACATTAAATATAATTATTTCATGTCACATTTGATCGTAAACCATGTCATCATTTTAACATGCCATGTCACATTTATTTTGTCAAGATGATTATGGAAAGGACATGTGTCAAAATCACTTGGCAAATAATGTATAGGAGATATCATCTCTCCCAAAATATGATTCCATGTTTTTTATCCCCGAGAATAAATTTGAAAACTATTTCCCCACCAATCTTGATTTTTTCACCATTTCTAAAAACTGAATTTGGAATTTCCAATCTTGTAAAATAAACTTAACAAAACAAAACAAAACAAAAACAAAGTAATACCCAACCAAACATAAATTTGGAGTAGAACAAAAACCCAACCCGACATTCCAAAACTTAAAAACTCCGAAAGAACAAAAACCCAAATCAATTTCAATCAAGGACCCTATAACAGCTGGTTTGTTTAAAATCAGTAAACCAATATAAGTCGATTTCATGGGTTTTTCAGTTTTGCATGTCACCACAAGAACATTTGTATACGTTCAAATGCTCAAGCCAACCTCCGAATCCGACCGGACATTTGATCACTACGATGAGACATATCTTGAGAAGCAGCTTGATTCTCCAAGGATGCTTAGATCAATGCCTAGTAGTCCTTTTAAAGACAAAGATTATGATTGTGCTTCAGATGTTTTTCTAGGTCCGATGGTTGTTTTGATAGTTTGACTTAAAAAGATCTTTGTTGAAAAATATTTAAACTGGGTGATAACCGTTTGTTTAGGAACAATAATCTTGGGGTGTAACTGGATTACCAATTTTTGGAATAAAACTGCATGGAATGACTTATTCCTACTGATTCCAAATTTCTTTTACCATTTAAATGGAATGAAAATCAAATGTCATTACACTGATTCCTTTTGGAATAGATGGAGAAAAATAGAATATAGTTATAAAACATTCATGATTAAAAATGTTTATGAATGATGGAATGAGATGGAATGGAATCCCATATTTTTTATTCCGTAACTTCCACTATTCCGTTGACGTTCATTTCATTTTTTATGATTCCTTTTGTTCATAACATTCCTAATCTTGGCTACCAGTTACACCCTTGAAAGAACGCGGTTTTCAGATTGGAAATTTTTGTCAGTAATCAAAATTGGTGTATTTATGTGTGTTTTGCATGATTTGTTTACCTGTGAACATTTTTGGGCTAAATGCTTCAAACTTAAAATGAAAAGGTTTGCTCTTGTTTAGAAAAGTTTATTTATTCTTTTCCACAATTGATAGAAGGTTTGGGATTGTGTCATTGTGAGTGAATAACAAAATAATGTTTGTTTAAAATAATTACTGTTAATATTTATATATGAAACTTCAGAGTTTATCTAGAGTATGTAAAGAATTGAATGATCTTTCAAGCCAATTTGGTATTGAGCTTTAACCAAATTTTGCTTTAAAACTAATATAGGGTATGTGTATCTGTGACTAACAGAAAACAAATTCATATATCAATATATTATTTGGTAGGAGATTTTATTGTTAATTTTAAGAAATATATTATTTGGTAGGAGATTTTATTGTTAATTTTTAGAAAAATATATAAGCGTATCTTGTCAAAAAGTGTCTAAGTATACATATAAACTGGAAATATATTAACTGGAATGGGTATTAAAAATGTAGGATCAGTTAGATATTGTGATGTCAAAAATTTAGAAATATGATTAATGTTATTATCTAATACATTTTAAAAGGATTATAATCGACTACTTAATGGGTAACAATTATTTTTTGTTGTATATATTTATTTTAATAATATTTTACATTCCGATATAAAGTATTTGATATTACAGATTTAATCAGTAATATCTTTATTTAAATAATAATTTAAAAATTTTCCAGAAATGCTTGGTATATGTTATTTATTTTACTAACTTAAAAATATCAAATGATAAATAAAAATGATAAAATAATGAAGGTGAGTGATTGAAATTTAATTTATGTTGGATATTCACATAAGATAAGATATCTAAGCATCAAAGACAGTTAAATGTCTTTCATTAATTGGAAAATGTAATATTTTTTACTATAATGGTTTTGCAAATTAATTGTTATGATTTTCTTTACATTGTCTTTTTAAATATCAAACAATCAATCATTGTATTAACATAGTCTTCTAATTATTCACAGGTCATGACAAAATTCTTGTGTTCTTATCTGTTCATCTCCATGTTTGTTCTCTCAGGTAAGAATATGTATGCTTCGTATCCCTTGATCTCTTTAAGTAGAGTTTTTTTTTTTTTTTTGAAAGGGTCACTTGGAGTTATCGTACATCACATTCTTAAGATTTTAGGCTAGAATACTATTCGACTAAGCATTTCGTTTCGTTAGTATAATATACTCAAATTACTTTGTAGGTTTGTTAAATATTTTTATTTGTCTTTAGCTTTTTTGGCTTTGCCAAATGCACAGAAAATATGCAGGATGAATCCAAACCTTAGGAAAGCATGCAGTTTTCAAGAATGCACACCACTTTGTCTTCAAAAGTACAACATGGATGGAATTTGTATCGGAAATAACAAGAAAATTTGCACTTGCATTTACGATTGTTAAATCAGTTTGTTGCTAAACTAGACCAAAATCTTATTATATGGTGCGTTAATGACCTTAACTCCATATATTTGGAGGATATATATGTGATATGATATGAATAAACGTATTTTATATATTCTATCTGATTTAGAGTGAAAACCAAGTTTCATGTGATTGACGAATGAAAAATTCATTCTTAATTGATAAAATTCCAAAAAAAAGGAGAAAAAACCAACCGACGAGAAGAGAGCTTGATCAAATTGACCATGCATGTTGTAATTGTACAACACACTGATTTTCCCCTAACTTTAGTTAATTATTTTGATCAAAAAGGAATAATGCAGCGTATGAATCGGAAATTTTCACATGCAAAAGTTTTTTCCCTTTATTAATGATAAAATAAAGATAAATCAATTTTTGTTCGAAATAATTATTATCCGAAAATCAAAAATAAGAATCTTACTTGAGCATAATTGCGGGTACTGCAGGGCACTCACAAATTGGCTAACTACATTGACTCACATTTCAACTACCTAACAAGTAACTTTCCTTCAACTTGGTATATACTACTCCTGTTTCATTTTAGTTGTTGTTGTAAATGTTTCATTCCAAAATAAATATCGTTTTTAGAATTTCAATGCAAAATTTATTAATAATATTCTCGAGCTTATTTTTTACTGGTTGAAATATGGTTAGAAGTATAGGTAATTATGTTTTTATTTTGAAAATATATAAAATCACATATTTTTTTTAATTTATATGCATAAATCTAGAACGACAATTAGAATGAAACGGAAGAAATATTTTCTAAAGTTATTATCTAACCGAAAAGGGTTTGAATGTAGGAACCAAAATAAATAAATGTAAAAGAAGTACATAACGCAAGTTTCGTTTTGTATATACTGAATGTTTGTCTCCATAACATCCCGAGTTGTAATATAGAAATGTTTAACAGAACTGATTTGGTTACCTATGTCATCAAAGTTGATTTACCTTTTCGGTCAACCATCCATTTAAAACTTCAGAGTTAAGCGTACTTAGACTGAAGTAATGGAAAAATAGGTGATTTTTCGGAAAGTGATTCGCGATATCGTGCGAATGAGGCCAAAACACGAAAAATGTCATGTGGTGATTGCATGATCAGTAAATAATGATTTCGAGCCTTCAAAAAAATTGACGGACCAATCGTTGGATGGGCTCACGGGCCGAGTAAACAGGCGTGAGTGGCCCATTACCCGTGGGCGGTCGGAGCGCTAAAAGTGATATCAGAGCTAGTTAACCATCTCGGTTCTGATCTCAGAGGCATCTTGAGACATGTCATGGTACGCAACGGGGATGTTGCCCTCTGTGAGTGGAAGTGTACCCTCTTTGAGTGGAAGTGAATTGTAACATCCCGAGTTGTGATTTATAGAAAACTTTAAGAGAATTGATTTGGCTACCTATGTCATCAAAATTGACTCACCTTTTTGGTTAACCATCCAATTAAAACTCCAGAGTTAATCGTGCACTAGAATAGTGAAAGGATGAGTGACATGTCGAGAAATGATTTTCGATATGCTACGAATGAAACCAAAGAATGGAAAAATGTTATGAGGTGATTAGAGGATTAGTAAATAATGATTTTGAACTTTTGAAAAAATTAATGACCGACCATCAGATCGAGTGAACGGGCATGGTTGGTCATTAGCCGTGGACGATCAGGATGTCTCATTAACAATAACTTTAGGCAACGAGAAAATTGAACTTCATCTTTCATTCCTATGTTTCTTGGTTAGAAGTTACTACAATATACGCTTATCGAGCATCTATTGTTGTTTTTTTGTGCAACATCTGTTGTTGTTTTTATTAGTATGTTTCTTAGGATGTGTTTCTTTTTCTCTTGAATATGGGTTTTGCGTTACTACGGTTTGTCCTACAAATGATACATAATATCTACAGTAGCGTATCGAACATGGTTCTGTAAAAGAACTCAGAGAGTACATACAAGTATAAACGAAAGAAAGGTGCGCTTTGAGATATAAATGTTAAGAGGTCGTGTAGATTTTGGGAATCTTGCAAGACTATAAAACATTATGTAACAAACCAATGCATGTTATGCACCAATAACCAATACATTAGTATCAAAAATAACAAACAATCTTTGCGTTTGGAGCCATGACACAGCTAATGAGGTACTAACCGCGCGTCTATTGCTGGTTGAAAATTATTTCCAGATCCCCTCCTGGGCCTAAGCTTGTTTTGAGCTTTTGATAATTTTTGGAAGGGTTTTCTTCGGGGTAAAACCCTACAAAATAAATAAATAAATAAATAGAAAATAACAAACAATGTATGTCTTGAGTTTCTGGAGATTTATCTAAGTGTAACATGTTAAATTCACATAAAAGCATTTTTAAATTCTAGTATCAATAGAGTTGGAGTTTGAACACTTGAAGTGTGCTGAGTGATACCGTTGGGGATGCCTTTGACTCTTTTACATACAGTATGATTAGACAAGAAATTATTTAAAAAAATTATGAACCGGAAAACTGAACCAAAGTAAACTATAAAACCGGTTTATGACTCGGGAAACAAAAACGCAGAACCAAACTAACACTTTGGAGGGTCTAAACGTTATCGAGGTCTCATCGTTTTTGACACTCGGCCGTATCAATGACGAGCATCATCAGAAGGCCGTTAAACTTGACGGCAGCAGCAGTCCGGTTTCGACTCGCTCAATTATTACCGTTCTCCGGAAGTTCTCTGGTTCCGGTAACTCGGACACGACTCGTTGCTCTGAGTTAGTTAGAGTGCCGAGTTTAGTCGAAGGCTGCGCTTACAAGCACTGGCTGGTGCTCATGAGGCCTCCCAACGGATACCCACCTCGAAACGACATCGTACAAGGTTTTATCAAAACGCTAGCCATGGCTCTAGGGAGGTAACCAATCAAGATCTTTAATTAAAAAGATTGAAGCTTTTTGTGGTAATATTATGAATGTGGTTGCTTGTTGTGTGCAGCTAAGAAGAAGCTAAGAAATCGATATACTCTGTTTCCACTAAGTACTACTATGCATTTGGCTGCAGAGTTCATGAGCCTTTGACTTACAAGATAAGATGTATCGATACAGATCTTTTTTTAAAAAAAATTTCTTTGGATTTTTTTATTTATTTATTTATTAGCTTCCTGGGTTGAGTGCAAATGCTGTAACCGTGGCTTGTGTTTTGCTTGCAGCTCTGCCTGATGTTAGATGGGTTCTACCAGATTCGTTTTTAGTGGACGGTGGTGACGGTGGATATGGAGGTTTGATTTGCTGCTTAAGTCTTGTTTCTATTTCCTCAAAATCATAACATGTGCATGTTTGCTGCATTACCCATTTCAGAACATGAAATATATAACATTGCTTGCTTAGTAATTGATTTTTCCGAAAACTCATGTCTTTTGGCTCTTTTTCTGGTTGCTTGTACGACTCTATAGGATCGAGTGTTGCACCCATAAATCTCAAGATTTAAATATTGTCTACCTATTTGTTTGCATCTTTTTTTTTTCTGTAGGAGAGCCGTTCGTTGATGGGGAGGTTGTCCCATACGATGACAAGTACCATGCGGACTGGCTACGAGATCAAACAGATGAGGATGCTAAAAACCGACTAGTCAAAAAGAAGCCTAGTAGGAAAAGAAATAACAAGTTGAAATAGATTTGGTATTTGGAGGTCTTATAGTGTTACTATCATGAGCGGTTGTTGTAAAGAATCCTTGGTGTAATGGTAGGGGTAAACAATATTCAATATAACCGGAGAAAGAACGCGTCTTCAAGTCAAGATTCCAAAGAGTTTTCTTACATATTTTCTGTTTCAGAGGATGATATAAATTAAAATAAAAACTGATGATGTAAGCCAGTGGCAGTAATAGGTCTGTAATGGTCTACCTGATCTCATGAAAATTTGATAATTAACAAAAGCCGTTGACTCGTTTCTTCTTGCAGTTTCTCTGTGTAGCTTCAGTTTTTGTTAGTGACATATATATATATATATATATATATATATATATATATATAACCTGTTTATCTGTTTGAAGTCTCCTTAGAAATATACCAGTACACCAAATGGTTGCTTCTTGTCCCTGTTTTGTCAATCAGGGGCATGTAGAAAATTAGAGGTGACATAAGCAACCACATAAAGTGTTTTTTTTCTACAAGTCTTTTGAGTGGGGTTCGGTGGGACTAAAAAGTCTTTCCTCGTAACCAAGGTATGTCATCTAATCTGGCTGCTGTCTGAAATTTGGAACATGCTTGCATATGTACCCATATTCTAAGACATTGACTAGGAGAACAAACTTTGAAATTCTTTGTTGGTGAACTACAGTCAATTTAGGATATGATGTTGAGTCTTTGTGGTGGAAAAATCCAAGTAATAATATCCCTTTTGAAAACACATACAATTAAGACTTATACATCTGTGGTTACAAAACTGAAAATTGACTGCTAAAATATCTACGTAGCTCACTTTTTAAGCTACTTTTCTATCACAACATCTGCTAATATATATATATATAAAAAACAAATAATTATCTTCTGTGTGATTAGTTACTCCGCGTGGGTGTATATTAACTGGTTCCTAGACACTTGTACAGAGTGGTGTCTGAGTATACGGAGCGAGACCTCATTGCCTTGTGTTTACGTCTCTTCCTTCGACATGCTCGATGTCTTGGGCAGACTTTTGCCTCCTTGTCTGTTTCCCTTTTTTTTGTGACTTTTGACATCATCCTTACATTTTGATGTCATGTACTTTATTTGCACCTGCTATTGGAACAATGTACACAAATGTTCCGTTTTGTATGTCTTTGTGGTCTAAAATTCGCTCTAGGGTCTTGACAACAGTGGCCATAGTGGGCCGTGACTTAGGGTTGTGGCTCAGGCACTGGTACGCTAAGACAGCTGCTTTTGTGATGCCTTCAAGCGAGTATCTCCCTTCTAAACTCGGGTCAATGATCTGTTCAAGTTTGTTGGGATGCTTTAACATGGGTCTAGCCCATTCCACTAGCTTCCTCCCTCTCTGCGACCGATACTTCTTCACTGCCTTTCTAGCTGTTAGCACCTCCAGAAGCACCACACCAAAGCTGAACACATCGCTCATAGTCGTCAAATGACCTGCTGAGATGTATTCTGGAGCGGCATAGCCTTCAGTGCCCATTACACTGTTGGTAAAGTTTGAGTCTTCTGCCTCTGATCCATCTGTGGCCAAGCCGAAATCTGAAAGCTTAGAGCTGTAATCCTGAAATTTTCATATGTAAGATATGTCATTTGACATGACAATAAGTATATTGTGATGCAAGATAGGAAGATAAGCTTTTGAATTACCGAGCTCAAGAGGATGTTGGAAGGCTTAAAATCTCTGTAAATGACAGGTTTCTCTTCCTTGTGAAGGAAGTCAAGGCCTTTCGCAGCACCAAGCAGAATCTTCACTCTTGTTAACCAAGGTAAGGCTCCACCATACTCTGCATTGCACCAAACATTACTCATACTTTTTAGTAATCTGCATCTCTCTAGCTATAGCAATCATATTTCAATATTTTTTTATGATTTAACTTGACTCACTTTGAAATAGATGGTCTTCCAGATTGCCTCGTTCCATGTATTCGTAAACTAGAAGCCTATGATCATCCTCACAGCAGTATCCAATCAAGTTCACAAGATTGGGATGCTTCAACTGACCAAGGATTACAACTTCAGCCTGCATAATGCCAAAGAACCGTTTATTTTTGGGATTTATGATCCCATTCTCATATGGGCTGACATATAATAGTTGAAATGTGTTTCATCAATATGCAGATAGAGAAAAATAGTATTACCAGCCACTCTCTATGGCCTTGTCCACCTTCCCATTTCAAGGCCTTAACAGCAACAGGCTGAGCTTTCAAACCAGTCTTGAAGCTATCATCAACAAACCCTTTGTGGACTTCCCCAAATCCTCCTTCACCGAGGTAATTATACTTTGAGAAGCCTTGTGTGATCGTTTTGAGCTCTTCAAAGGTGAAGATGCGAATGCCTATGAGAAAAGAGTTTGAGAAGTCGTTGAGTGAGATGGTTGAATTGCTGAAATCCGACAGGTAGACTCTGGTTGGAACAGAGGTTTGTTTGGATAGCATAAGAAGTCTTTCCTTTGATGGGTTTGTTGTACTTGTAGTCTTCTGGTTTGTGCTGTTGATGCAGCTTATGGGAAGGCATACATTCTTCCAAGAAAATCTCATTCGTTTCATCTGAGAGAATGTATCTTCTTTTGTTTCTTTGAGAAGATATTGTCTGTCTATATTGTTAATGGTTTTCTTCTTATGGATATATATAGGAGATGGTGAAACTTCTTCGAAAAGGGCTAGTGAGAAAGTGGAGAGAGAGAGGTGAAGACTTTCAAAAGTAAGTCTGCAGTCTTAAAAGGACATTTTTAAGGAGGCATCATATCAACCACTAAGCATAGTTAATAGTGAATAAAATGTCCAAATGAATAAGATTTTTTAGACTCATTCTTCTTTATTTTTCAGTTTCAGACTTTAATTTTTAAACAAAAAATTCAACTCTATTAAAAAGTTGCATAATTCCCAAACTAGTCTACCAAAAAAAGAAAGATTATATTCCTGTTTTTAGTCTATTGGTTGGTTATATTTTAATTCTTACATTAATTTTTGATAACAGATAGCTTAGTGTGTGTTATTATAATGTGCACAATACTCTTTCATTGACAGTTTTGGATCTATTAGAAAATTCTTTGACTATCTCAAACCATCTCATTCTCTTCTTTTTTTTTGCTTATTATAATACACTTGTAAATTTTTAATGAAATGGTTAGATAACTATCATATGTTCATTTTCATCTAGAAGAATGTTGCTTCTGCTACATAGTTTATGTTAGTTCTCTTAATAATAACTAGGTGTTTTCCTGCACCATGTGCAGTAATAAATTGTTTAAAAGTTAAATTTTATATTTAAAAATGTAATTTATTAATATTATAATTTTATTATATTTGACCAATAATTAATATAAATATCATTTAATTAAGCATAAAATTAAGAGAAAATATTTTTTATTTTAAATTATATTTAAGAATATGTATGTTTATATATAAAGTTAGAATCTTAGATAAAAATTATATATTTATTTTGGTTAAATGTATTAAACCAACTTGTACAAAATTACTAAAAATCATATAATAAAGGTGAATTTGATCAATATTCATAAGAGACCCCAAAATAAAGAATATAGCCATAGCAAAGTAGAAGTCATGGGATGTGACAATTAGAACCAAATCTTGACTGTTTTCTCCTTACACTCGCGTGCGCGTGAAAATAAAGAGAGTAACACATTTCTATTCACGTATGTAAGTGTATTACACGATAACTAATACTATACTATAATATATATGATGTAGTATAAACACCGCGACAGTGACAAAAAAAAAGACACTGCGAAAGCTAAAGAGACAATTACACCATAGCAAACACTATACCATAATTTATTATATACTATTTACAAATACCATATAGTATAGGTAAAGACAAACAAATAAACAGACACAAATCCATATACTATAAATTTAAATCCTAAACCATAAATTCAAATCCTAAACCCTAAACTCAAATCCTAAACTCTAAACCCAAACCCTAAATCATAAACCCAAACCATATACCCTAAACCCAAACTTAAATCCAATCGTAAATCCTAAATCTAAATCCAAATCGTAAATCCTAAATCTAAACCCAAATCCTAAACTCTAAACCCAAATCCATATATTCTAAACACAAATCATAAATCCTAAACCCAAATCATAAACCCTAAACTCAAACTCTAAACCCTAAACTCAAACTCTAAACCCTAAACCCAAACCATATATCTTAAACCCAAACTATAAACCCAAATCTTATTATATTCTATTTACAAATATAATATAGTATAGGCAAAGACAAACAAAACAAACACAAATCCATATACCCTAAACTCAAATTCCAAACCCTAAACCTTAAATTCTAAACCCAAACCATATATCCTAAACCCAAAGGGGGAGTAGGGGAGGGGAGGGTCGCCGTGAAAGAAAAGGGAGGGGCGAGACAATTACACTATAGCAAACACTATACCATAATTTATTCTATACTATTTACAAATATATAGGCAATGACAAATAAACAAACAAACACAAATCTTAAACCCTAAACCCAAATCCTAAACCCTAAACCCAAACCCTAAATCATAAACTCAAACCATATACCCTAAACCCAAACTTAAATCCAAATCCTAAATCCTTAATCCTAAACCCAAATCCTAAATCTTTAATCCTAAACCCAAATCCATATACTCTAAACCGAAATCCTAAATCATAAACCCAAATCCTAAACCTAAACTCAAACTCTAAACCCTAAACCCAAACCATATATCCTAAACTCAAGTCCTATTCTATACTACTTACAAATATAATATAGTATAGGCAAAAACAAACAGAACAAACACAAATCCATATACCCTAAACTCAAATCCCAAATCCTAAACCCTAAACCCTAAACCCAAACCATATATCATAAACCTAAAGGGGGAGTAGGGAGGGGAGGGTCGCCGTGAAAGAAGGGGAGAGGAAGTTGTAGGAGAAGAAGGATGAAACACTAAGAAATTATTTATATTCTATGTTTATCAAATAGAATAGTACAACGCTACGTTTACTGTTTATCTTTTCCAATAGTTCTGTGCACTCTCTGTTTCTTAATCTACGTGTATCAAAAGTAACAAAATTGTAAGCCGGTTAAATATATGAAAAAAATAATCAGACAATCAGTTGTTGTATCTGATGCTTATACCGCGTGCGAGATCGGGATCCTATACTCTTCAATCTAACCGGATTTAACGATTCCGTAAAGTTTTGATGATGAACAAGAAAACAAAAAAGAGAAAAAGAAACGCGTGTGTTGGATGGTAAGAAGTGAGGGTAATTTTGTATATATTGTAAATAATACATGGTATATTATAACACATGTCTTGTAATGGTTATGTACTTAATTTATTTTTTGCTATGGTTATGTCCCCTAGTTTCCCTATAAAAATTGTATAGTTATCAAAAATTAAACAAAACAATATTTATATAATTTGTAGATATCTAAAAGAAACTAATGATATTACGATTAAAAATTATATATTTTTTTAATCTAGAAAAATTTAGACAATAAAAATTGTATAATTATAAAAGTAAAATTATATAATATTTCGAAATTTAAAATGTCATATTTGAATATATTTATTTTAGTGATGATTTATGAGTTATTACCATATTCTACAAAGTTTACCAAAAATATAAATCAATACTAAATGTAATATATGAGTTATTGTCATATTTTAAATATTTCCAAAAATATATATCAGCAATAAATTTAATTTTCCATGTCATATTTAGCCATATGACATGTCATCAATCTTAATAGCCATGTCACATTTTTTGTAAAAACGGTTGTAAAGATGACATGTGGCAAATCACTTCGCAAATAATGTCTAAGGGATAAAAATTGTATAGTTATCAAAAATTAAAACTAAACAATAATTATATAATTTGTAGATATCCAAAAGAAACTAATGATATTACGATTAAAATTATAATTTTTTTTAAATGCAGAAAATTTAGAAAATGTTAGATAATAAAAATTGTATAATGATAAAAGTAAAATTATATAATATTTCGAAATTCAAAATGTCATATTTGAATATATTTATTTTAGTGACAATTTATAAGTTATTACCATATTCTACAAAGCTTACCAAAATATAAATCAATATTAAATGTAATATATTTCAAAAATATATATCAGCATTAAATGTAATTTTTCATGTCATATTTAGCCATATGACATGTCATCAATCTTAATAGCCATGTCACAATTTTTTGTAAAAACGATTGTAAAGAGGACATGTGGCAAATCACTTCGTAAATAATGTCTAGGGGATAAAAAATTGTATAGTGATCAAAAATTAAAACTAAACAATATTTATATAATTTGTAGATATCTAAAAAACTAATGATATTAAGATTAAAAAATTATAATTTTTTTAAATGCAGAAAATTTAGAAAAATTTAGATAATAAAAATTATATAATATAAAAGTAAAATTATATAATATTTCGAAATTCAAAATTCCATATTTGAATAAATTAATTTTAGTGGTGATTTATGAGTTATTACCATATTCTACAAAGTTTACCAAAAATATAAATCAATATTAAAGGTAATATATGTGTTATTGCCATATTTTAAAAAATATTTCCAAAAAAATATATCATCATTAAATGTAATTGTCCATGTCATATTTAACTATATGACATGTCATCAATCTTAATAGCTATGTCACAATTTTTTTGTAAAAACGATTGTAAAGAGGACATGTGGCAAAATCACTTCGCAAATATAGTCTAGGGGATATTAAGTTGGATTATCTTTTGTCTCTTTCTCTCTGAAGTTGGAAAAATTATAATGTGCAGTCCAATACCTTTGGCTTTGGCCACACCACTGACTTGAAACAATGGTGTCCTCTGTTTTCTTCGTTAGGCTGAATTGTTTACTATTGCGATTAATAAAAAAAATTGAACAATTTGTTTATTAAACTCACCCATTTAAGTGATTTTTTAATAGAAATCAGTGGCCGATGCACGTTATACAACAAGAGGCAGTTGCCACCACAAATATTAAAAACAAACTTAAATACATTAGATCAATTAAGATTCTCTAACTTAGTTGGTTAAATATTGTTATTTGCCCCCACTAAACCAAAGTTCAAATTTTCTTATGTTCCTTTTTTCTACTCGTACAGTGTTATACACTATTTAATTTTTCAGATTATGACATAAAAAATATTTCCGCCCTATTTAAAAATATTTTTAGATTCGACACTAGTTGAAACCTCATGACATGATATACCGACCCATTATTGTTTCATTTTTTGGAGATTAAGAGAATTCAAGTAATTTTAAATAAAAATGATAGAATTAGTGTAGAATTCCACTAAATTTTCTCCTGTTACGAACGTCATACTCATATGTAAAATATGATTGCATGCGCAAGAAAATTCTGTTCGAAATTTGTTTTGTATTTTATGTTGAAGCAAATCTAAATTGGTTAATATTGTATTACCAATTGCTTATTAAGATGCGGCAAACGTAAAACTATGTTGTATTATTGTGTGTGTATATATATATCATATTACACATATACATGATAACATATATATATTTTATAATATATATATATATATATATATATTATATATATATGTTTGTTTAATGTAGATATATCATTTCAAATATAGTAGAAAAATTTTTGTCAAAAAAAGATAATTGAAATTGAACCAAGCTTTGCTAACATAGTTGGTTTAACTAATTTGACCTGGGAATTCAAGTTGCACTAGACTTGATTATTACAGGATTATATATATGGATTTTAATAAGAACGATATGAATGAGATCAATGCATCTAATTAAATCGGACCGGCTAGTAATAATAGATATGGTGAATCCTGCATGCCCCAGTGGCTGGCCTTCGTGTATATGTCGCCGGTATATGGCGCAGCGTTATTACTAATATTTTTTTTTTTTGCTTTATACTAATATTTTTTTTTCAAAAATAAAAATGTAATAATAGATATGGACAAAAATATGGATGAAAATAATGGTACTTTTTTCGAGTGTGAAACATATTAGAAATTAGCAGTGAATTATTGAATTTGAATGCAAATTTTGTTGACTTCTGTCCATCCTTTTTTACCACATGAAAGGTCACATGAAGAAAAATGATTTAAGAAACGAAAAAGAGAGGAATATAATCATGATTTCAGGTGTTTCAATATAAGACATCCCGATTTTGAGTATATTTGAAATAGATAAACATAAAATCAAATGAATGTTTATTTTGCAGCAGCTGCGGAGTGTGGCCGTCAATTAGAGTTACTTTTGACCTTCATCTATATTAGAGCAAAGATATATAATCACGTGTATTAATGCTTTGCTTAAGATACTTACTATGGACCGTGAATATACTAAAGAAAGATGTTAATATATATCTAAACTAAATTACTGTCGTAAATTGTTCTCTAAATGATGCTCTACTCTTTTTTAATATATATACCCAACTAAATTACTGTTATTAAGATGTTAATAATTTCATAAGTATAATTACATTTTTAGTAATATAACACATATGTTATGGCTAAGATAAACAATTATATTCTAATAGTATAGATATATAACCGATATAATATAAAGTATAACCGTATAAGCATTAAACTCATTAAGTCCCTTTATGTTTTGAATTCACGCGGCCACAAATTATTTGTTTCTATTTTCAACATATTACGTCTGTGCATACACACATATAATTGCTAAAGTAATCTTCATAGACCTTTTCAACGGCATTTTAAATCATAAGTATTTAAAAAAAAAATCATAAGTATTTAGTGTTCATAAAAATAATAATTAGAAATTAATCTTAAATTTTTTAAAAAAACTAGATGTCATTTAAAAAGATTAATTTGTTTCGATTCTATAGAGTTTAGATAAATTTAAGATTTTAGGACCCTTAGATTTAGAGTTGAGTTTTAATTTGGTAAGAGCTTTTCTTTTCATTCTTAAGACAAAAACAGATTTGTCAAAAACTGAGAGTTTAGAACTTGTTACCTAATCGTGTAGGCTTCATAGACCTTTTCAACGGCACCTTAAATCAAACTATTTGGAGTTTTTAATGAGAAAATGATAATTAGAAAACTATTCAGAGTTTAAGAAAGTAGATTGCATATAAAAATTGAAGAATATCAAATCTCAAACCTGCTAATAGTTACCAGATACATATGGTTTAACCTTGATATGTTAAGGATGCTAACTAGAGTTAATTAGAGTTAATAGATTCTCAAGCTTGACGATACACTTTAGAAAACTATGTCAGCAAAACATGAAAGAACTATCCATTGAGTTCTTCATTCCCAGTGATAGATCTAAGTTAGTAAGAGACTGAACCAGGATTGTACTCATCATGTCTCCTTCTTGTATGGTCCTTGTGGGTTTAAGTCATACATATCATGTAGAAACATTGCAATTGTCGGATCTAAGCTTTATGGATTTGTGACCACTGAGACCCATGTGAGAGCCTGGTCCTATATTTGTTTTATTATTATCTAAGTTCACTGTTGGAAGGTTTCAGAGAAGTCGATGCTTAAGTTTTAGCAAATGCTATAAACGGTATGACCAACTCAGGATCCTAATTGAGAAACTCACATACAATGTAATGATGTAGACAGGTATTACAAGGACTACAAAACATAGAAGACAAGAACCCATCAAAGAGAAAAGTGTCAATGAAAGCACAAGTATCTTTTAGCCAGTTCCTCCGAGAACACCCTTTAGCTTCTTGACTATAGCAGGGTCAAGGAAAGTAGTACCAGAGACGAGTTCAGTAGGAAGACTGTTTGCAAAAAGCGCGAAATCTAGAATCTGAAGACCAGGACTAGCGCTGCTGAAAGTGACAAAGGCTGCAGCAGCTGATTTCCCCGCATTGATCTGGAAGTGAAGCAGACCTTGTGGGAAAACCATGACCTGTCCTGGTTTTAGTGTCTGAACGTAGACAGAGTTCGCAGAGGAGATAAACCCAGCGGTAATGTAGCCGTCAAGGACAAAAAGAACCTCAGAGGCACCAGGGTGAGTGTGCATTGGGATCACACCTTTAGGAGCTAGGTCAAGTCTAGCTGTAGAGAGGCCTAGACCATTCAGACCCGGGAACTGAGCGGCGAAACCGGGCGTGACGGCAGCGCTGATGATGTTTGTAGTGTTCCCAGGAGTGCCTAAACCGGAAAAGACAAAGTCCTTGGCTTTGACGTGAATGGGACGAATGCAAGGGTAACCCGCAGGGGTTTCAGCACGTTTCAGGTTGGCCACACAGAAGTCTTGAACAGAGGCATTGGATAGAGCAAAAAGGAGAGATAAGAGGAAGATAATGCGCAACATTTTGATTGATTGGTTTAAGAACTGACTCTGTTTTTTTCTCTGTTCTTCTCTCCTTCTCTTCAGTGTTTATTATATAGAGAGGTTTGTTGATAAACTGTGTGGTGAACATTCGAAAGATGGAGATAAGCTTTTGGGACATCCAAACACAAGGACCACTCTTAGAAACAAACAAAATGTATCTTTTCTTTGCCTGCCTGTTCTGCATCATTGGATCGCTGGTGACTTAGTGATGATTTACACATTGATATCTATTGGCTGCGGAGATTTCGGGTTGTTAAAGGAAAAAGCCTGGGGGATTCAGACTGTGTCTCGGAAGATTTTGAGAAGAACAGAGAGCAGACAAAAAGAGTGAGCTATTGGTGACATCAAGCTTCAGTTTTAACTTGTGGCTCAAGTAAGTAGAAAAGAGCAAATCACGCGCCAATAAGACACTCGTTTACTTCGGTAGTTGGAGTTATGAGTCAAGGGGCAAAATATTTGTCACAAGTTGGGTTAAGTCGACGTAGAAAATACGTATGTGTGTTGTAATGTAATGTGGACCAGAGTCACATGTGAAGAACCATTACAAGACACTACTTGACAGCTAGAAGAAGCTTAAAAAAAGATACTTTTGAAAGACAAGAGAAAGACTTGGAAGATAACTTGTTATTCACAACGTCAATAGTTACATTGGTTATATACACATGATATCTTAACGATATATACATATCTCCACAAACTTATCTATATCTTATGTAACCATAATATATTCTCTTACTTCTCAAACCAAATTTATCTCTATCTCGCCTAGCATGATGCGCGAAGCATAAACACCCGAACACCTTAAGGTTGCCATACGATGGTTGCTTTCCATAGAGACACTCGTATGGTGTCTTACCATTAAGGACCTTAGTAGGAGTCCTATTAATGAGATGTGCTGCCGTTAGAACACTTTCACCCCAGAACTTGACCGGAAGATTTGCCTGAAATAATATAGACCTAGCCACATTCAAGATGTGCCGATGCTTCCGTTCTACACGACCATTCTGTTGAGGAGTGCCCACACAAGATGTCTGATGCAATACTCCCATCTCTGCAAAATATTTGGATAGGCACATAAACTCTGTCCCATTGTCACTCCTAACCGTCTTGACTATCTTGTCAAATTGTCGATGAGCAAGTGTGATGAAGTTCGGCAGTACCTTCTTTACTTCACTCTTCTCAAGCAATAGATGTACCCATACTGCTCTTGAAAAATCATCTACAATAGTCAGAAAATATACAGCACCACATGATGAAGGTGTTCGATATGGTCCCCAAAGATCAACATGAATCAGCTCAAATGGATAAGAACTTTTATTAATACTTTCTGAAAACACTTCTCTAGTTTGTTTAGACTGAAAACAAATATCACATCCACCGAACTTGGTTGGGACGTCTTTAACACCAGAAACAAAAGGTAAAAAACTCAAAACACCATAAGCAGGATGTCCAAGACGACGATGCCACACAGTCTGATCTTCAGAAGCCTTAACTCTGTGTCCTCTCGTTACTGTCACATCCCGATAAACATAGACACCATCCTTAACTTCACCGGCTCCAATCAGAGTCCTCGTAAAACGGTCCTGCAAAATACACAAAGTATCTGTGAATACTGCCAAGCAACCGGTTTGTCGTAACAACTTAGCCACAGACAATAAGGTACAATTCAGATTAGGGACAAAAAGAACATTTTCCAATATCAAACTTGCAGATAATCTCAAATTGCCACTCTTGGTAGCCATCACGTGACTACCATCCGCAAAACTCACTGGACGGGGAATGATACTACGAACATCAACCAGCAATAAGACATCCCCCGTCATGTGATGCGATGCTCCAGTGTCTATAATAACCTCACCCGTTTGAACCATACCATTTAACCGATCAGGAATTGGAGAAGGCTTTGAATGCTCAAGTAGCGATGTCAAAGAAGCCCACTGCTCTGCCGTTAATGGAGGCACCGACTGTGCTTGATTAGCTGCAGCTCCTCCTTGTGCTTGTGCCGTATTTGCTCGTGTGGAATTAGAGTTAGAGCGACCACGACCTCTTCCTCTGCCTCCTCTTCCACTTGACTGATTTCTCTCGGTGAACCACTCGGGAAATCCAATAAGCTGCCAGCACTCCTTCTTCTCATGCCCCACACGACCACAGTTGCTGCACACTACACCACTTCTGCGTGCTACTGCTGCCATGACACCTCCCAACGACGCGTCTTCTCCATCCTTCTGTACGCTCTTAGCAACGAAGCCCACCGGTGCTTCTTTAGACTCAAGTCTCGAAGTACCCAACCTCTTCTCCTCTCTCACAACTCGTTGATAGACAGAGTTGAGGTCCGGTAACGGCTCCATACTGATGATATTAGTGCATACGTTACTGAATCTTGCCTCGTCTAGACCCATTAAAAATTGATGCACCTTCTCCTCCTCGTACTCCTTAGCATATATCTCAGACGCATTGCAAGTACAAGTTGGTATAGGCTTACAATTAAGGAGCTCCTCCCACTTCTTAGACAACCTCCCGAAGTAATCCATGACGCTGGACCCTTCTTGTTTACACGAAGCGAGCTCTGCTTTGATCTGATGCACTCGAACGGCACTCCCCACCGAGAAGCGCTTTTGGAGTTCAGACCACATCTTGCACGCGTCAGGTGTAAACGGCACCGTTGATCTGATCACCGGCGAGATCGACGCCCTGATCCAACCAACAATCATGGAATTAGCCGTTCTCCACATCTCTGCCTCCAGAGGCTTTTCTTTCTCATCTGGAATCTTCAAGCTTCCATCCACAAATCCGATTTTACGCTTAGCACGTAGAGCGTTCTCGAGTTCTGATGCCCACTCGGCATAGTTATCACCATTCAGAATCACCGGCGTGATTGACGTGCCAGGATTATCCGACGGAGCTAAGTAGTAAGGGGACATACGGCTATCTACTGCAACACCAGTAGAGCCGATAATTTCTTTACCATCAACCATGATTCTCTCGTCACTGAACTCACAATCAAATAAATTAGAGTTGTGGCTCTGATACCATGAAAGACAAGAGAAAGACTTGGAAGATAACTTGTTATTCACAACGTCAATAGTTACATTGGTTATATACACATGATATCTTAACGATATATACATATCTCCACAAACTTATCTATATCTTATGTAACCATAATATATTCTCTAGGATATATCTCTAACAACTTTATAAATATCCCTTCTACCAGAAGAAGCTTAAGAAAGATTCTTCTAAAGATCCCTTCTAGCTTTTGTTACATGTAAACTTGCAAATATGTGGAGTAAAACTCAACGTAGACTCAATATGATATCTTTCTATACACTAACCCAAAATATCTAATAAATATGATATCTTTCTATCCTAGTACAGTTTTGGCGGGAATGATTGAACAGAAAGTAAGGTTCACTATTGTTTTCTGTCATTGGAGATGCTCTTATTAGGTGTCTAAAGATAAGCATGCATTGTCGCCACACGTCACGTTAATTACCAAATGTAACCAGCAACAATTAGATTACTCAGACCGAACTAATCCGGATTAGACCGGAAGAGACTTTATAGGATCTGTTTTTTTTCTTCTAATAATAGCCATAACCAACTCTCTCACACCAAGATACACATGCAACACCACAATAATTTCCAGAAGATTACGCTCTAAATGGCGTCAATGAAACGCATCGTCCCTCTTCTCTGTCGCTACATCTCCATCGCCGTATCTCTCTTCAAGAGCCTCGTTCTCTGTTTATTCGATAATTTCGATTACCCGATCCTCATCAAACTCGCCGACGCCTTCCTATCATTATATTTCATAACTCTCTGCGATCTCCGACCAATAACCGTCGATTTAAACGATGGAGAAACCACCGTCCATTTCTGGGTCTCCGCCCACCGTAGAATCGACCGTCCTGACCTCGTCATGCTACACGGCTACGGAGGAAACTCGAAATGGCAGTTTATCCATCAGGTCTCAGATCTCTCCAAATCTTTCAACCTCTTCATCCCCGACCTCGTCTTCTTCGGGGAGTCTCGCTCGAGGAACACCACCGAGCGGACCGTCGAGTTTCAAGCGAGGAGCGTCGTGGGAGGTCTGAAGAGGCTGGGGTGCGAGGGCGGTTTGGCGGTTTACTCGATCAGTTACGGAGGTTTCGTCGCGTACAGGATGGCGAAGATGTGGCCCGAGATGGTGGAGAAAGTGGTGATCGTGAGCAGTGGAGTGGGGTTCACGCAACAGCAGAAGATGACGGAGGTGAAGAAACACGGCGGTGACGTGTCGGAGATTCTTGTTCCGAGGAATCCGCGGGATCTGAGGATGTTGGTTAGGGTTTCCATGAATAGTGGGATCAAGTTCATTGACTGGGTTCCAGATTTCATCCTCTCTCAATTCATCGCTGTATGTTCTGTTCTTGCCCCCCCCCCCCCCCCCCAGACTTGTGTGTGTTTTGAAACTTAACCCTGACGACAGAAAAATTGCGGAATCTTAAGTTTAAGTTTCGAAATTTTCAGGTGATGTATGAGACACATCGGAAGGAACTTGTTGAGTTAGCCAAGAATTTGCTGGAAAGAGAAGAAGATGCTGAGTTCTATGCAATTTCACAGGTCAATAATATTCTCTATGATCAGTTTTTTTAATTTTTATGAATAGAGACATTTGCAAGTGAATGATTTTATTTGGTATGTACATTCAGAAAACCTTAATTATTTGGGGTGATAAGGATGAGGTGTTTCCCTTGGAGCATGCACGTCGTCTACATAGGTGAATATGGCAATCATGATAACAAAATTTACAAATAAATGTCATGGAAGTGTTTCCATTTTCAATAAATGATCATGTTTTCACAATCTTTTTTGCAGACAATTGCCAAACTCGAGTTTAGAGATATTGAAGGATATTGGACACGGCGTGAACATTGAAGCACCAACTACTCTTAACAACTTAATAACCTCGTTTGTTTTGGATGTTTCCTGACTATTTTTTGTGTTCTTACAAATGTAGTAAATCTATATCTATCAATTGTACATGTATGTTCCAAGAATTTTTTATTTTTTTAACTATATGTTCCGAGAAAATTACAAACGCATTAATATTAATCTAATGTTTTTGAACTGCCGCGAAATAACCGGTCAAATTATAACGTTGAGAGATCACCAACATTTAACATGTCTCGTCTCGTGTACACAAATCCTAACACCTCTGCAGCCTAGTCACAGTGAATTGGATTCGGGATAGATAACTGGTACTCCAAGCCATATGTTTACAAAAGGAAAAGTAAGCAAAATATTTCAACCGCACTGGAACTCAAAACATATAGTTTATTGAACTGGAATGTAAACTATTTCCTGATATAATATATTTTTAGCAGTTTTGATTGGCTATAATGGTTATTCAATTGGATCATTAAATATTTTACGATGTTCTATAGTTTATGTTTGTTTTGTGCTGGATAAGAATAAGGACCACGACGCTATCTCTCAAAATGGACCTGTGGAGGAAAGAAGTGCATTGGAACTAGTTAACAACTGATCGCAGAAGATAGTGTTAAGGCCCAGTGCAGGTAATGTGTGACAGTCATAGTGACAGAGATGATTAGATTTATTGTATACTTAAATACATTATAATCTCTTGCAATATTTTTGATATGTATTGAGCTTGAACTTTTTTTTGATGAACTTTTTTTATATTGATTGATTAAAAGAATAATAGTAATTTACAAATGGATCTGACTATGAAACTATGAAACTTTTTCTTCTCTTTTTGTTAATATCTCCAATGAATCTCTTTGCTAAGTAATGATATTATGATCTTAGCTTGTTCTTACTTGATATACACCTTATTTCACCAGTAGCCGTTGTTCGTTCTTTGAGATCTTCAAATTGAAATATATAAGGAACATATCACAAAGATACTTCTTGACTTAAACTCCCTATGGATGATTCTTTTATCTAAAGAGTGTTCCTATGTTAAATATTTTGTTCAGTTTATTTTCTTAGCATTGATCCATCTCAACTTTAATCCTTACACCATAATTGATGGTAAAAGAGGATCCAGAGACAATGCTTACAGTAAAAGTGGAGTTTAATAGTCTCTCTGAATCTCTATTGTCCAAGTTCTTGAGAGTTCGGAAGCTCCTCACATTGTTTACATATGTTGTCCGTCCTTTAGCACTGAGTATATCTTTTCTCTTTTCTTAAAATAAGCATTTACATCTCAACTATCCTACTAGACTTCTTTTCCCCCAAATACCATGTTCTGCTCATTTGCACGTTTTGATTCTCAGTCCAAGATTCACTTATTAATATTAGGTTTGATGATTAATAGCTGCTCAGGTGGGATTAATTCACATTAATGTAGCTTTTGATTAACTCTTCCTAATCCAAACACACTCAATGCTAAGCATTTAGACCAAGTCTCTTTTTTTTTGGGTCCTAGCAAAGTTCTTGTGACATCTTGATAGAAATACAATAATTCTCTTGGTGCTTTTGCTTAACTCCTGATGGGTTTGTGGCTTGTGCTTAGTAGTCTTTTAAAGCTTCCATTGTTGCAGGAGAAACAGGTATACTCATGCATTCAGATCATTTTCGTAGATGCAGCAGCAAAATGCCATTGATGTCAAAGAATCAAAAAGACATAATTTACACAAGAAATGTTTTTGTACAATTTATTATTTGGTTTAGTAGTTTGTAATTGACATAAAAAATTTTTTTGAAGAAAACTAATTTATAAAACAATAATTAAATCTGGACTAGCAGAAATACCCTCATGAAAAAGTTAATATCGTTTTCTCTTAAACGGCGCGTAGTTCTAATCTATACATACCAGACGACTTAGCGTTCTTGTAAACATGACACAAAACGGAACGTAGTTAAATTCTATGTACCGATGTGGCAAAATCAGACAAAACATCATAAAGTCATAAACTCAGAAGCCTATATACGGATTCCAACTCCAAAACTAAAGAAGATTTTTTGAGTTAATAAAAGACACTTTCGAGTCCGCACTTTTGTTATTTTCCTTCCAATTTTATTTGCCTTACAGAATCCAAAGAAGCTTCTCTCCTCATCTTCGACGAATCCAATATCAAAAGATGAATTCGACTCCGACGCTTCGTGCTCACCCAAAAATTTAATCGCTTTCCGTCGATTTCACCGGCGACTAACTCAATTTACCTGTGTTAAGCATTAGAGGTTCCACTCTGTTTTTTCTTTCTCCAAAGCTTTGAATTGGCTATGCATCTGTGTTATGCCCAATTGAATGTGAAAGCCTCTTTGTTTGTTAGTTGTGTTTTAAAGATGTGGAGTTTAAATCTTTAGTATTTTAGTGTTTTTGTTTCTCTTCAAAGGCCTTGTTTTTGTGTTTAAAGTAGTAGATACTTTCTCACTGAGGTTAAAATGAGGAGACTCCTTTTGTTAATTGTTAAATTGAATCTAAGGGGATGCAATTTTGGTGATCTGTTTGGACTATGCATTCTGGAAATCTCTCTGAATCCTTTTGTGGATTGTTTTTTTTTTTGTTGGTCAGAGTATGTTGATCATTAAGCAATTTATTTGCTTTTTCCTGTTTTGGATTTCAGGCTTTGTGTTTTGAGTTTGGTTTGCGATGGGAACTGTGGTTGGAACTGTTGAGGACTGCATAGAGATGTTTGAAAGCAGTGCTGCTCAGACAAGGATCACACCTTTTTCTCCAATAAATCAGATTGGAAACCCTGTTGCCTACAAGCTAGTCCGGGTATAGTTACAAAATTGTCTCCTTTTCAATGTCAATTGATCCTCTTGTTACAATAGCTTATGTTAAGTGTCGTCCTAGTTAAAGAAATCAAATTCTACTATGAATTATTGGTATTATAGTCTTTCAAAAATCTGATCTTATGTGGTTTATGGAAATGGATAGGTTGCAGGAGATGGGAGACTAGTGCCTGCAACCGATAAAGAAATTTTTGAGGTCAATGAGACGGATATGCATACTGAATCAGATGCTTGTCAGAGTGTAGGTTACCTTCCTGCCCAAGGGTTACCTTCTCGGTTGTCCCAACTAGAAGAAACTTCCCAAGGTTTGCTCCTCCTCACCATTTCTTACATGTTCAACTGATGCTCTCTTTTTTAAAGGGAACACTGGTTTGGTGGTATATTTTGTATCCAGATGCATTTCTCTAAACATTTCCATGGAGAGCCAGATCTTGGTTTCATGTAGACTTTTTATCAATCTATTTCACATTCATGCAGACTTTTTTATTATTATTAGTGATATATGCTTAAGTCTCTCTGGCTTTTCGTCCTGGATTCAGTTATTTTTTGCTTACATCTTGGCGGAAACTTTTTTCTTTGTATCAGCTATCAGTTCAGGTTTATTGCAGTTTGATTATGTGGAACCATATACAGACCAGGTGAATTCTCAACTTGAGGTTAGTCCCATTTCACACATAATTTATTATTTTTCTAGCATTTTATATTTTCTTTTCTACTAGTATTTTCTAATTTCTGGTTCTAAATGTTTTGGAATTTCATAAGAACTCTAGATGACCTTACTCCTTAAATTTTTTAACTTTTGAGATTTTTGCAGTGTAATGAGATGTTGCAAAAGGTTGATCAGGATGAGCGGCTTGTCAATGTCATGATAGATGGACCTCACATGCTTTCTACTCCTCCAGATGCCAACATCCAGTGTTGTAATGAAAACAAGATATTTGATGAGGATCATGTCCAGCATGAACCTTTGCTGCAGCAGCAACCCATTCCTTTCTCATCTAATACGGTTGAACCTTGCTCAAACGCTGAAGCTAGTCCAAAAGAAACTGCTACTACTGCTCAAAAACCTGATTTTTCTTTAGTTAGAGGTGAGATCTGCTTGAGTAATCTACCCATTAAGGCACTGCAAGAAACATTCAAGGCAACCTTTGGCCGTGAGACGACTGTTAAGGACAAGACTTGGCTGAAAAGGAGGATTACAATGGGACTTACTAATTCCTGTAATGTACCAACAACTAACCTGACGATTACAAACAACAAGCTAGTTGGAAATCAAGATTTGACTGATGATGTAAGAGCTACTGATCATGTCAATGGACATTCAAATGCTTTTGGACATAGTCTCAGTGAAGACTTTTCATGTGAAGAGAGGGCTGCGAAAAGGGTTAGGAAACCTACAAGAAGATACATTGAAGAACTTTCAGAAACCGATGAGAAACAGCCAGTGGTTACTTCAAAAGATCAGAAGCTATCAGAAAAATCTGAGGTGAGGTCTATTAGCGTCTCCTTAGGGAAGAGAGTCACCGTCACCAGGGTGGTGTCCCTTGCTGGATCTGAAATTGTGGTTCCTTATGTTTCCCTTGTCCGGAGAAGCCGTCCAAGAGAGAACATCATGGCTCTTATGGTATTTGCCTATTTGGCTTTGCTTTTCTTTCTTTTTTTTCTAAAGTTGGAATGTATTTAAAAAGGACAATGCAACATTGTTTAGGAATGTCACTCCAGTTGCTTGGAGGCAAAAGCTAATTCAGGAGAGAGTAACATGCTACACAGTGAAGTGCTAAAGTCTGCTTCTGGACCAGACCAGAAAGAAGTAAGACATACCTGTTTTTTTTGGTTCTGTCTATTTAGTTTCGTCATTCTACTTTGCAGACAGTAGAGAATAAGATTTAATGCAGATATGATACAGTTTCTCGTTGCAAATGCAGTTAGCTACAAGTAGGAGCAACAATGAGGAGGATGTTCTCACTGAGGTTGATCAAGACATGGAGCCAGAGAACATAGACTCATCTGGAAATAGCTCAGATGACAATAGTAACATTGGCTTGCCAGCGATGCCAGGTGGTGGACTTAGAAGGAAGCATCACCGAGCTTGGACCCTATCTGAGGTTACACAATTAGTAGAAGGTGTAGCCAAGTATGGAGCTGGGAAGTGGTCTGAAATCAAAAAGCTTTCGTTTTCATCTCATTCGTACCGTACCTCTGTAGATCTCAAGGTAATTCAACTTCTTAACCTCTCTTGAGATAGTCCTATCAATCTAGGCTTTGTTTATGATCAATCTCTTGTAATTTTGTAGGACAAATGGCGAAATCTTCTGAGAACAAGCTTTGCTCAGAGTCCCTCAAACAGCATGGTACCTCTCTCTCTCTCTCTATATATATATCATCCCTTCAGCTTGTAAACTTCTTTTTTTTTTCTTTGCCAACAAAACCTTGTGAATATGTGTGGGGGTTGTGTTTCCAGGGAAGTCTCAAGAAACATGGATCGATGCACATTCCTATGCAGATTCTGTTGCAGGTAAGGGAGCTCGCAGAGAAGCAAGCACTGGTCCCACCGAATCACCTATAAAATAAGATTATTCGAGATGAGGAAACAAGATCCAACTCCTTGTAGCTGAGTTTTGTAAAAGAGCAACCAAGTTAGGAAGCTTTGGTCTAAAACTATGGTATTTGTCTAAAGATGAAACTGATTTTGGTTTTATTTTGACAAGAAATAAGAGGAACAGATTTTCTCAAAAAGATCACAAGTTAATTATTAAATAATCAAAGTGGCCAAACAACTACATTGCAGTCTTCAAACTAATTTATACGTAATAAACATACACAGGTTATATACCTATACTCCGTTTATGTATTTCATTGAACCAACAAGATGTTGAAAGTGCTTTAAAGATTTAGTTAACGATGTTTGCTTTAGCCCACATATGCCTCCCTGTTCCTTGCGCTGGTGGATATTGATCAGTCTACTCCGAACCAACACAACGCTTTACATTCACATCTCCGTTGTAAGACATGGACGGTTTCTTCTCAAATGGTGTTTTGGAACAAGAAGATGAAGGAAAACCTGATAGCTTTGATAGATCGTGTAAAGCTCATGTAACTTGGCTTTCTGTAATAACCTCCTTCCTCAAGAAAACTTCCTAAGAAAGGATCTGGGGACTGAAATGTAGATGAAGTCTCAGAACTCATAATATAATTTATGGATTATCTAAAAATCTAGTAAGTATTTAACTAATCTTTTAGTTTATTCATTAAAATAGTGATTAGACAAAACTGTGTAATACTCAGATAATTGAATTGAATTCAGTTTTAGATTTAGATAGTAAGAGCAATTTTTCGTAAGAGTAAATTTTATTAGGAA
Source organism: Raphanus sativus (assembly GCF_000801105.2). Taxonomy (NCBI): domain Eukaryota; kingdom Viridiplantae; phylum Streptophyta; class Magnoliopsida; order Brassicales; family Brassicaceae; genus Raphanus; species Raphanus sativus. The sequence goes on from NC_079517.1 coordinate 12,125,095, forward strand.
GCTTTGGTCTAAACTATGTTATTTGGTCACTTAAATGGCTTTTCATGTCTAAAGATAAAGCTTTTTTCATATTGACAAGAGATGGAAGGAACAGATTGTCTCACAAACATCAGAAGTTAATTATTAAATAATCAAAGTGGCCAAACAACAACATTGCAGCAGTCTTCAAACTAACTCGTATGTAAAAGAACATATTGCTTATGTATCAATAAATCCGTGTTATGTGTTTCATGGAACCAACAAGATGTTGAAACTGCTTTAAAGATTCAGTGGAACGATGTTTGCTTTAGCCCACATATGCCTCCCTGTTCCTTGAGCTGGTGGATATAGATCAGTCCACTCCGAACCAGCAAAACGTTTTACATTCACATCTCCGTTGTAAGACATTGTATACTGTTTCTTCTGAAATGGTGTTTTGGAACAAGAAGATGAAGAAGAACCTGATAGTCTCTGCTTGGATTTGATAGATTTTGCAAGGGTCATGTAACTTGGCTTTCTGTAATTAACCTCCTTCCTCAAGAAAACTTCTTGAGAAGGGAACTAGGCACTGAAATATGGATAAAGTTTCAGAACTCGTAGCTGATGATGACATTGGTGGAGGTCTACCCAAAACTTGTTGTTCTTCCTGACTAGAGCTTTGTCATGTTCAGACACACTGCTATCAGTTTTCCTTGCGTTGTCTGATGAGTTTGTAGGACCTTCCCATGGCCTGCCTGCAACCCATTTGTCAAGCCAATTTAAACCTGGACTGCTCTTGCATGATCCGTTGCTCTTTCTAACACTTCCTTGTTTGATAATCAACTCTTGCTTTTTTATTTTTATTTTATTTTACAATGTATACAAAGTTACATGTTAGTTGGTTATCTCAAATTTAAAAATTGTTTGCAATTTCATCTCTATCTTTTTCACTCGTCAAAAGCTTTTTGATTTTATACACAATATTAGTTAAATCTAATAATAATGTGATCATATATTTTATTAATAGTCCACTCTTGTTTTACACATCGGTATTTATTTAACATTCGTATTATTTTTTATTATAAATAGATAGAAAAATCTGATACAAACACTTAGACATTTATTGTGAAAAGAAATAATATAAAACTTTGGTTGGATATTATTAGATTCATAACACTTAGCGAGAACCCTTACTTACAAAAGCATTTACACATTTTTGTTTCCACACAACTACCAACAGTTCCATGTTGCTTCTTACACATATTCGAACATTCAGTTGGAATACAATAGCTTCCTTTTACTGGAATTTGAGGACAATTCTTTTTCTGCGCATCTGCCATCATTCCTGTTATATATAAATTATCAAATTTCAATTGTTAGAAAATATATATAGAGTTTTTGAAATATAAATCTTATTTATCAACAAAAACATTTTATTAAATTTTGTTTTAAACGCTATAAGTAAAAAAGAGAAATATATTTTGCCCGTATATAAAAAATGAGCATATGGTTTGGTCAAACATTATTTTTATTTTGTGAAAAATATGGTTTTAAGAATTGTGTGAATATTAATAAACACTACATATAAATTTTTGATGTGTTAAGAACAACTACTGTATGTATTGGAAAAGCATAACATATTACCAATTAAATATATAAATCTAATTGAAAATATCACATAAATTTACATAAGAACAATAGTTGATCCATATTGTGAAAAGTGTTGGTTAAACCATTTGTATGTGCAGGAAAAAATGTTCATAAATAGATGATAAAAAATAAAATTATTTAATATTATTTTATCATAGTAGTTCTTCATCATATATAAACCCATACACTAAAAAACTATAAATGGACTAAAGTATTAGAAAACTCTTAAATACTTCAGGGATGATCCCTTCAATTTTCACGCAAAACTTTCTGACTCTATTTCCTATATTTTCTTGCCTTCTGCAAAATTTATGAATTTTACACAAAAGAGATAATTTAATGCTATATTTTAAATAGTACACAAAATTATTATATGGGGTTTACAATATATTAAAGTAAAAATTTAAGGATAATTAATTTAATATAAAATTACTATGTGCATATATTAAGATGTAAATACAAACCTTGTGAGAGAATGATGAAGATAATTAAGAACGTAAACGAGAGTTGAAGGGATTTTTTCATCTTGGATTATAGAATTGGATTGATATTGAGTTAATAATTTAGGAAAGAGATGAAGTATACTGTTTTTTAAAACGTAAAAAGTATTATTACATATATATACATATGAAAAAATCTAATTTAATAAACTCATATTAATATGTTCCGATTTAAACAGACCTAATTTAGAAAAATCAATGTATATCTCATATAACATGGGAAAGCTTTAGACTCGTTCATTTTTCTATAAGTAAATAAAAAATTACGAGTCCTATGCGTGTACATAATTTTGATGTTCTAAAAAACTTATTGCGATTTTTAGAATTATGAATTTATTTAAAGAAATGTTAATAAAATATTTTTCCAATTTTACTATTGAAATATATAGTTTATTAGGTGGATGTCCAAGTTATACTATAATTTAGAAGACTATATTACAAAATTAGTAACAATTTAATTAATTTTTATAGTTCATTCAATAAAATAATGAAAACTGAAAACTATGTAATACTCAGATAGTTGAACTGAATTCAGTTTTAGTTTTAGATGTAGATAGTAAGAGTAGATTTTATAAGTAAGCTTTGGTATAAACCAGTGTTTTGAAACCCGATCCGGACCCGCGGTTGAACCGGTAAACCCGGTGAGCCGAGACAAACTCGGTTCGGGTTTTGTGAAAAACCCAAAATTTAAAAACTCGCAAAAACCCACTAAAACCCAAAACCCGGTACCGGTTGAACCACTGGTTGAACTAATAGATAACTTTTACATTTTCCAAAACTTTTAATTATTTTTTAGATTCTCTTTTATATTCTAAATTTCCAATTAAAAATTAGGTTTCCTTCGGTTTTCTTTTTCTTTTTCATCGTTCTTCTTCTTCTTCTAGCCCCTACTGACTCTGTATCTTCTGTTTATTCTTCCTTTTTTCTTTTTGATTATTTTGTTTATTATAAATCTGTAGTAAAATCTATTCTAAGTTCTAAGTTTTACAACTCTATTTTTTGCCGATTAACAAATGATTTTTTTTTGTTTTACATGTATCTAACTTAAATAGTCTAAGCTATTTTTTGATTGTTTGTATATTAAATGAAAATGAAAATATAAAAAAGTAAAGTTCAGTATTTTCTAAATATTTTTTAAACATAAAATATATACATATCCAAACATTTAAAAATATTAATTTTAGTTTCTATATTTTTGTTTTCATGACTAATATATTATTATATAATAAAATTAATTTACTTTTTAACCCGCGGTTTACCCGCGGTCGACCCAATGACCCAGTGACCCAGTAAGTAGTCCGGTTCATTGTCCGGGTCGGTTTTCAAAACATTAGTATAAACTATGTTATTTGGTCATTTAAATGGCTTTTCATGTCTAAATATGAAGCTTTGCTCTTGGTTAAAGGTTTCATATTGACAAGAGATGGGAGGAACATATTGTCTCAGAAGCATCCGAAGTTAATTATTAAATAATCAAAGTGGCCAAACAATATTGCAGCAATCTTCAAACTAACTCGTATGTAAAAGAGCATACACAAAAGTTGCTAATGTATCTACAAATCAGTGTTATGTGTTTCGTAGAACCAACAAGGTGTTGAAATGCTTTAAAGATTTAATGAAACGATGCTTACTTTAGCCTCTTTGCCCACATATTTCTCCCTGTTACTTGAGCCGGTGGATATAGATCACTCCACTGGTTGCAAGATGGATCCGAACAAATTTACATCCACATCTTCGTTGTAAGACATGGACTGTTTCTTCTCAAACAAGGTTTTGGAAAAAGAAGATGAAGAATACCGTGATCGGCTCTGCTTAGCTTTGATAGATTATGTCAGGCTCATGTAACTTGGCTTTCTGTACTAAACTCCTTCCTCAAGGAAACTTCCTGAGCAGACTGGGACTGAGATGTTGATGAAGTCTCAGAACTCGTAGCTGATGATGACATTGGTGGAGGTCTACCCAAAACTTGTTGTTCTTCCTGACTAGAGCTTTGTCATGTTCAGACACACTGCTATCAGTTTTCCTTGCGTTGTCTGATGAGTTTGTAGGACCTTCCCATGGCCTGCCTGCAACCCATTTGTCAAGCCAATTTAAACCTGGACAGCTCTTGCATGATCAGTTGCTCTTTCTAACACTTCCTTGTTTGATAATCAACTCTTGCTTTTTTATTTTTATTTTATTTTACAATGTATACAAAGTCATTCTATATAGGGTCATATAGAATGACTTAGGTTGTAAGAGAATAAGGTAAGAAGGTTGTGTGTCATATGAGAATAATGTCCGTCTGCGTTTCTAGTAGCTGCAGATCACTGAGCCAGTGAATGACCGGAAAACCCCCGGGACAAGTGTAAATTAAAAGACAAAAGAAAACATTTCTTAGGCTCTCCCCCATGTTTTATGTGCCTTTGTGTTTACAGAGAGGGAGAATATATATTTGTGCTGCTTGTAAGCAGTCTCAAATTACAGAGATAAAGACTCTGAAGAAGCGAATTCCAGAGAAACGCAAACTCAAAGACGGTGCGAGATCAAGAACTTAACAGTTTCAGTCCTCACTTGAGATATTTTTTTGAATGTCTATTGTGTTTGTCTCGTTTGGTACTGCAAAGTTAGTCTTGTCTCACAGGGATTTTGAAGTGATCGCATTACAAAAGAAAGGTTGTTCTTATATTTTCATCTTCTTCTGTTTCAGCATATGGTGAAGGTGAAAACATTTTGTAAAAGTATTTTTGTAATATCTCATGTTCATTGACTCAACCCGCCTATGAAAATTATCTGGAAGAATTGAAAATGTGGGAAAATAAATAACCCTTCATCAGAAGACTATCCTTGTGAGTCACGTTAACACAAAAGGTTATAACATGACAAAAAAAGTAATGAGATGAGTTCTCTCCACATTTTGCCAAAACTATAAATAAATGAAAAACATAGGAAACTGCAAAAAGGAAGGTAGAATCAGCAGTTACTCGGTAAAAAGGAAGAAAATTACCCGGCCTCTCAGAAGTTCTGACCTGAGTTCCATTGTATCAAAGCTATCGCAAACTTCATCATAGGTGGTGTAATAAGTTTCCTCTCCTTCTTCACCGAGTCTGCAAAGTATCATAGGACTTAGAATCTTGGAAATGATTTAGTTAATAGAGTGATTCAGATAGTTATTAGGTGGAAATGAACTTACATGGCATTCACTTTTGAATCAAACGGACGAGGATCGTATTGGGTTCCTTCAGTTGCCATTCCTGCCTTGACTAGCGAAGCATAACAACAAATTAAAAACAAAACGACATTGTAAGGAAAACATTCAATTTATAAATAAACTTAAAATATAATTAATCCATTCTGTCTAATTCATCTCATATAGTTGTCATTTAGCAACTAGAACAAAAGAAGAATTATATATATATCAATAATAAATCCCCACTAGACTAAGAGGAAAACTATGGTTATGTAGCTTATAAATGATAAAGGACAAATGAAATGAATATGAAACTTATCAAACAGAGTTTTACTTTCTTAGAGTGGTATATTTGGTTGTGTAATTAAATTTGAAATAGAATAAACCCATTGAATGACTTAAGCTTTGGTGATATATGTATATCTAGGCGCCATGATATCACTAATTCACATATCTCATTCTCTCTCACAATCTGTCTATTCATCCCATATAGGTGTCATTTTAGTAATTAGAACTAATGATTTTTTTTTTTTGTTCAACAACTAATGATTATATATATGCATATACATGTCATGATCTTAGCCATAATATATATTGTTTTGATTTCACTTCATTTATCAAAATGTCTAATTGGAATGAATGTATGCTTCTACGAGTCAAAAGGCTTTGTGAAAACATTTACATATCTTTAGCAATAAAAACAAGCTTCCTTTATATCTTTAGGAATCAATGAAAACTCTATACAGATTTCAGATAATATTGTATAGAGAAGAATGCCGCATATATGTAGAGCACATACAGAGACGCTGGGGTTTTAGGTTTGACGAATAATATGAAATAAACCACTAAATTTACAACAAGTGGACGTGCCGGAGTGGTTATCGGGCATGACTAGAAATCATGTGGGCTTTGCCCGCGCAGGTTCGAATCCTGCCGTTCACGTATTCTTTTGTTTTCATTCCTGTTTCCTTTCTTCAATGTTTTCCATAAGTAAATCATTTTACATTCACTGATTCATACATTCATTGGTTCATAACTTCATATATACAACCCGAGAGTGAAATTATATTAACTTAAGATCGTGATTATTCATATCATTATCTTTTCTTAGAGGGGTTGGGGGGGAGGATCAACAAAACTTGATTTTTTTTCTTTCGTCATCAATAACAGAACTTGATAACAATATTAATATTGCATTTGACGGTATGGCCTGGCCTACTGCCAAAGCCATCGACAGGACCGGCTCTCCGCCTCTTTGACCTAAATACTAATTATTAATAAAAACTGATAATATAGTTTGTTATTCAAAATTAGAAATTAACAGGCTAGACATAATCACATAACTATACGTTTTCATATAGAAAACGTGTATATTAACATGCTAGACATAACAGTCCGTTGAACAATTGTGACGTACCAATATGTATTTGCTTCATGTGATCCAGCTGTAGCATATGTCTTTGTAATTCCATTTCCAACTTTCACAAGCAAATATCACCGTTTTCCAGCTTATTTTATATAATATATCACCAAACTCTCGTGGACTCACAGTATTATGAAAAATAAAGTGGAATAAAATTCATAATCTCAGCTTAAAATTTTGTGTAGTAAAGTACTACTTTGAACACATGTACCAAGGGATAAACATATATAAATAAAATATTATTAAATGAAGAATCTTTCACATAACTATTCTTATAAAAAAACTTGTCTTAAAAAAAACTATTCTTATTAAAAAACTTATGTCTAATACTCCAAGATAATACATTTTTTCTTATAAGGAAGGTGTGAACTGTAAAGTAAACTAGTCATCCAGAAAGAAAGAAAAACGAGAAAATACATATAATATGACCAAACTCAAGCATATAAAAAAATCTCAACAGAGGAAACAAAGCATAGAAAGCATCATCGAAAGCCCAACCACTCTCAACAAAAAGTTCTCTTTCTAAATCCTAAACTCAAAAAAAAAACAAAAAAAAAACATAAAAGAAAACAAGAAGCGTATGGAAGAAGAAGACGGAGGCGCGTCTACGCCGTTTTGGCTCCAATCCCGCCGCAATAACACTTACTTCCACCGTACATCTAGTCTCGGCAACCGCGCAACCTCCGTCGCAATCCAATCATTCTTCGCCGGAGTAGCTGCGATCCTCATAGTCTTCTTCATCATCCCTCCCTTCTTCTCCTCCGTTTCTCAGTTTCTCCGACCACACCTTGTCCGTAAAAGCTGGGACTATCTCAACTTCGTCCTCGTACTCTTCGCCGTCGTCTGCGGCTTCCTCAGCCGCAACACCGGCAACAACGACGAAAGCAATCACAACAAGGAAGAAGAAGCTGCTAAAAGCAATGACGTCATCAACGGATACAGTTTCGACAAGTACTCATCGAGCTCGCCGTCGATCATCGAACGTGGTCGTAGTGTTGCCACGCCGCGTTACTGGATCGACGATCGCGGCGGAGATCAGTTTCAGGATCAGACGGTGTACAAGAGGTTTAGTAGGTTACGGAGTGTTAGCTCGTATCCAGATCTGAGGAACCGAGAGTTTGAAACCGATGAACGGTGGAGATTTTACGACGATACACGTGTCAGTGAATGCCGTTACGAAGCTTCAGATCCGATCTATCAAAGTCAAGAAGACGGCGTTGACGGCGGAGGAGGGAAGCTCCGTTCCGATACTGAGAAAGTTGAGGTCGTTGAGACGGCGACGGCTGAAGTAGTGGAAGAGATATCGGCGTCTTGTAATCCGGCGCCTCCACCTTCTGCTCCGCCGTCTCCTCCGCCGCCTCCTCCTCCAACGTCTAAGAGGAGGACAAAGAGAGTGTACCACGATGTTGCTCCAAAGGAAGAGAAGGAGAGAGCTGATTTTGTGGAGGAGACGATTAATACGATTCCGCCTCCTGCGACGACTGTGTATCGGAAGAGCAGTAAAAAGGAGAAGAAGAAAGGCGGAGCAACCAAGGAGTTTCTGATCGCGCTAAGGAGGAAGAAGAAGAAGCAGCGGCAACAGAGCATCGACGGTCTTGATTTACTCTTCGGCTCCGATCCTCCTCCGCCGTCAAGTTCACCTCCGCATCCTCCTCCGCCGCCGCCTCCACCACCTTTCTTCCAGGGACTCTTCTCGTCCAAAAAAGGTAAAAGCAAGAGAACCTATTCAAATCCGCCGCCTCCTCCGCCGCCACCACCGCACCGGAACTTCCAGTCCCGCGCATCAGCGGCGAGCATCCGCAAAGCTCCGATGGAATCCAATCCGCCGGCTGAAGTAACACGATTCACCGGAAGCGAATCGCCACTGTTGCCCATCCCTCCGCCGCCGCCTCCACCGCCGTTTAAAATGCCGGCGTGGAAGTTCGTGAAGCGTGGAGATTACGTGAGGATGGCTAGCAACATCAGCATAAGCTCAGACGAGCATGAGGATGATCAGGATGTAGCTCAAACCGGTAAGAGCAACGGTAGTATGTTCTGTCCGAGTCCTGATGTAGATACCAAAGCTGAGGATTTCATCGCGAGGATCAGAGCTGGGCTCAAGTTGGAGAAGATGAACTCTGTGAAAAGAGGGAGATCTAATTTAGGACCCGAACCCGGTCCAGATGAATCCAAATCTTAAACGGGTTGTAGGCCTAGGCCCAATCGTATAGATGTTGGTTTCCTTTTGTATCTGTGTTTTCTTTCTTGAACGTCGGATTCCTTTTTGGTGAGTTGTTGATTTTTTTGTTCTTACATTTATTTATTTTCCTATGTGGTGTATGCAATTCTAGCCCATCATATGGCTAACCAAAAGATCTTTTATGTACTTCGTGAGAAAAAAAATTATGTTATTTGTTTCAGTCAACGTAGTATATACATATACCTTAAGCATTAATCTAAGATTCTAGCCGCTCAAATCCATACAATCGCTATTCTCATTTTCTTCATGTACGAGTTTAGCAAGAAATCTGCCAGACTGCCACCAAAGATGAAGCAGCTTCTGCTATTGTTGTGGTGATCAGAGGTGTTTTCTAGCCAGGGACGGTGCCAGGAATAAATATGTGTGGGTTCAAAAACATTAAAGTTGCGCTAGGGGGTTTCGAACTCTGGTCTTTGCGGTGTCAAACACCATACTTTACCAACTTTCCTACTAGATTTTTGACAATTTCCTTTAACAAAACAACATTTTATCAGATTTTTGTGGTGTCAAGTGATCCCACTAGCTACAGTGTGGGTCCGCCCCTGTTTCTAGCTATTTGGTGTTTTAACTTGTTACAATTTCTCTAGCTATTTGGTGCTTTGAACTTGTGCTACAATCATGTAAGAAGAGAACCTTTGAACTTTGTGATACAATCAGGTAAGAAGATTACCTTCAACTATTATGAGGAGAAGGCTCTTCTGTAGCTATATGGTGTTTTTGATTGTGATACAATGCAGCCCTTTTAATAGTTAAGTTTCTTTGATTACTTCTGTTTTCTTATGTTCTAGTTAAGTTTTTGTTAAAATGTTTAAGTAAGCTCAACTGAATGTTCAAAAGTTAACGATCATCAGTCCTTTAATTCACAAGTCTAAAGAAGTCAATACTTGACAAAACAATAGTCAAGAATGTAACATTGTTTTAATCTGTTTAAACATAACACCCATTGTTATGCAGCAGGTAGCAAACACATACGCTGGTTATGATGACAGTTTGAGATATATAGAAGAAAACATTTCACATGAGACTATCAAAATATGCCAGTTCTTTGTGAATTTTAGATTGTACCTTCTTCTTACTTCAGTTTTTTTATAAGGCCAGAGGCGGTCCTTGGTAGAAGCTAATGAAGCAACGGCTTGCAGCCACCAAATTATTAACTAAAATCCGGCCACATTACTTAAAATCTTTTGATGGTCTAGTGGTTAGCTGTGTGACCTTTCTATGTGAGAAAGGCTGGGTGAAATTCCATTCTGTGCATTTAAAAAAAAAAATCAGCTATTTTTTTTGTTTTGGACTTGTGGCCTTGAAAAGTCTAGGACCGGATATCTTTGTGTACTTGTAAAAAGGAACATTGTGGTGAGCTTAACTAACAATGGATCTAGTCCACATAACAACCAACATTGTTAGGATAATGGATCGAACCATAGTTGCCCCAGCCCATTACAATTCTAATGTGCTATTTGGAATCATCTCATGCGCATCAGTATAACTTTTGTTTCCACTCGTTTTAAGCATATAAAATCTGATGAACAAAATAATTACCATGTATAATGTGACAATGTTAAGTTTATGTTTTCAAGTAATGTCACTTAAGAGGAAAATGATTTCTGCTGGTATGTTTGGTGGTTTCTTGTTTCAGGACCACCACTGCATGACATTTAGCATCTCCTCTCTCTTTTTTTTTGAACAACTGACATTTAGCATCTCTATGAAATGATATATATGCGAAAAGAAACTATTTATGTATTTTTTTTTTGAAACACAAGAAACTATTTATGTATATAAGATATAAAAGGCTCGAGAGTGGTGGAACTGTGGAAAAGAATCGTGCACAAGAAGAGGTCACGTGATTTTGTCTTACACATACTGACTTCTGCTTCTTTATTTCCTTCCAAACTACTCCCGAAAGGATATGGATGGAAACCACGTCATCTTATCCATATCACAAAACCGGATCCACTTTCTCTCTCTTCTGATAAAAAGATCTTGGCCGTTCATTTCGATTACTATTTTTGTACTTTGTCTGAATCTCTTCTGTTGATCCTCTTCACAGTGATTCCATTTTGCAGTCCAACAGTTTCTCAATTTCGTTTTTCTTCTTTATCATAAAATGTGATCGACACGTGTAACCTGCCAGCATTTGATTGGATGCAGATTGTCCTTTCTTCCTTAAAAAATGCTGATCAAAATTTAAAGTAGTAATAAAACAGTGTTGCAAGTTGCATTATGAAATTTTATCTGAAAAAATAGAATCTGATATACAGCTCCTGAATCCAAACCTTGTGGGGTGTAAGGTTTGAAAATAGAAATATTTAAATTTTAATTAATTTTAATATTAAGCAAATTGTTATTATTTAATTAAAGATGTTTGGAATCTTTTGAGAACATGTAATTTGGATTCTTATAGTTTTAACTATAAATTAAACGTTTTACCAAAACAATTTAAACCAATGGTTTTTTTATTTCAAAGCACTAAATTTAAAATAGTAACAATAATAAAATTCAATTTATATATTTGAAAATCACAAATACAAAACACTAAATTTTCTAGCATATTTATAAATTTATATTTGAATAATATAATATTTTAATATAAACTCTTCCAAATCCTTGATTAAGTACACATCCCTAGTAATTTCCAAGTCTCATTTGTGAAAAGTGATAATTACACATATCGTTGGAAAAGAAATCGGCCAACCGAACCGGAAAATACACACCGGTTTATACTAGGAATTAGCTATACCAGAATCTTAATTTCGTATGTTTACACAGAATAAAAAAAGCGGAACCCTAGTCTCTCGCTCCCTGGATAACAGTATAAACTGTAAAAAGTCAGCATTTTCGTAGCTCTCTCCAGATTACTCTCTTTCTCTCTTTGTCGTCTAACATAACATAACATCCGTCTCCTATTCGTGCTTATTGTGTTACATCTCCCGCGAAAGAAAGAATACGTGTTGTCCGACGAGTTTATCATCTATACGATGATCGTTTCTTCGACAAGCTCGATCCATCGATTCTGTTTCCGAATCGTTCAGAGATGTTGTTAGATCCGCATGGTCCTCGTACTGATCGTTTCGCATCCAAGACATGGTTCCACAGGCGTAAAAAAGGCCCGCCGTCTCTTCGTTTGATCCTTTAACTTCTGAAAAAAATCTTGCTAATCTAATCAATCTTTTCTTTCTCTTTTTAGAAAGTTTTGGATCTTTCTAATCTTGTAAATAGAAATTGCTATTTTTTTTTTCAAGATTGTACAGACAGATAGATTGTACCTCAAACACAAGCTTTTGTTCTTGTTCTGTTTTTTTTTTTTGTCTTTTTCTGAGTTTGGTTTAAAAAGGTGGCGAAGATGAATCTTGGTACTTCCGAGGAAGAATCATCACAAGAGATTCACATCCCAGCTGATATCAACTGGGAGATGCTTGACAAATCAAAGTTCTTCGTTTTAGGCGCAGCTCTGTTCTCAGGTGTCTCTGGAGCTCTCTACCCTGCCGTTTTGATGAAAACTCGTCAACAAGTCTGCCATCATTCTCAAGGCTCTTGTATCAAAGGCGCGCTCACTCTCGTCAGACACGAAGGCCTAAGAGGATTGTACAGAGGATTCGGCACTTCTCTGATGGGAACGATCCCAGCTCGTGCCTTGTACATGACGGCTTTGGAGGTTACCAAGAGCAACGTCGGCTCTGCTGCTGTTAGATTAGGGTTTACAGAAGCTAAAGCCTCTGCTGCTGCTAACGCCGTTGGTGGGTTAACGGCTGCGATGGCGGCTCAGCTTGTTTGGACTCCTGTTGATGTGGTTAGCCAGAGGCTTATGGTTCAAGGAAGTTGTGGGTTTGTTTGTAATTATGTTAATGGGTTTGATGCGTTTAGGAAGATTGTTAGAGTTGATGGGGTAAAAGGGTTATACAGAGGGTTTGGGATATCGATTCTGACTTATGCACCGTCTAATGCGGTTTGGTGGGCTTCTTACTCTGTTGCGCAGAGTATGGTTTGGGGCGGGATTGGGTGTTATGTCTGTAAGAAAGGTGAAGAGAGTGGGAACACGGTTAAACCGGACTCTAAGACGGTAATGGCTGTTCAGGGAGTTAGTGCTGCGGTTGCTGGGAGTGTTTCTGCTTTGATTACGATGCCTCTGGATACGATCAAGACGAGACTGCAGGTTCTTGATGGGGAAGATGGTAATGGGAAGCGTGGACCGAGTATTGGACAGACGGTGAGAAACTTGGTTAGGGAAGGTGGATGGACAGCTTGTTATAGAGGATTGGGACCAAGATGTGCTTCTATGTCAATGTCTGCAACCACTATGATCACTACCTACGAGTTCTTGAAACGGCTTTCTGCTAAGAACCATGACGGGTTTTACTCTAAATCATATTGATAAGAATCTTTGGGAAATGTTTTTTTTTTTTGGTTCTTGATTTCTCTTTTAGTTTCTTCCAGTCATAATATGTAATGAATGTGTTAAAAATTCAGTTGTTTCTAAATAAAGAAAGGTTTATTTCCTCACTTGCTTAAGTTTCCGATTCGGTTTGGATTGGTTCATCACAACCGCCCTATTAAACCGGTGTATGATGAATGCAAATATAAAAGAATGGTTTCTGAGAGACTTCAAATACTCCATTTGGCAACTGGCATGCTCTCACATCACTAAAGACAACACAACAAGATTTGATTTGGCAATAATATGTTTAAAATTAGTAATTCGTGAATCACTTAAGAAAGTGATTTACATGATTGATTGTGACTTTAATGATTCAAAAATGCTGTCATTTGTTTTCATTGTTAGTACTCAAGAGACACAAGTGTGGATCTTTTACAGAAGTCAACGTATCTTGGAGCAGAGTCTTACGTTTCTTCTTACCTTATCAAGATAGTTTATCAGGAAATAATTCGCAGGGATGGCTTTGATAGTTTTATTCAATAACGTGTCAAAGAAATGGTAATATTTTCAAGTATCTTAAGTGGTGTATTGATATCTTCTCAGACATATGAATGAGACTCCAAGGTAGAATCTTTCAACCTCATTTCTTAATTAAATGACGTGTATGCAGAATAAGAAATAATCTTAAACCATCTTCAATCCACCTCTATTTATATTTCTATATTTTTTCTAAAATAGAAAAATTCTATTATAGAAGTGGATTTGCTCCAATGTATGCTTCTATAATAGAGTTCCTCTATTTATAGGAGAAATATAAAGATTTGCCATTTTCATCTCTAAATATAGATGCAAAATAGATTCTTCTATATTTTAGAAGAGCTTTATTATAGAGGTGTACAATGGAGCAAAATGACATCTATTATAGAAAAAAAAAATATAGAGGTATATATTAAAAATGTTCTTATATACTATATGGTCGAGATCTTTATTAAATGTTTCTCGAACATTGTCAACTAAATTGTAAGTTATTCAGAAATCCAAGATACGTTGGAAGCAGAGTCTGTTTTATTTATTTATCATATTCATACAGAATCGGGAGATTGAATCATTTACAAGCACACATTAAGAGTAAATCATGAAAAAAAAACAGAGGAACTGAAAGTTTATAAGAAAATCAAACCACTAGTGTAACACAAGAAATATGTTGTAAGCGAAGATTGAAAGTGAAGATTTTTATTGTTTTTGTGATGTCTAGAACACTAACAAGCAACAAGTAAAAGAACCAAGTAATAGTAGCCAAGGATGACTTCCCCTTTTGGTAGGAAACATGAAACAGCACCAAAGATCCAATGTCTCAGATATGGACAGAGAAATGGTGCAAGTCCCCACCTCCATGCATGTCATTGGATTGACCATGAACATGTATAGCTCGGTTAGTCTGAGTTGTTGGAAAACCTGCAAACTGGAACTCGGTGTGTCCGAAGATATCAGCACCGTCGGAAACAGATGTAATGTCTGAGCCACAAGTGGTTGAGCCACGGTCTTTGTTGTGCTGCAGCGTATGAGCTTCGAATGTAGACGTGTTTGCCTTTTTCCTTTCCTGATGGACCGACTTGTCACGTTCTTGTTCTTTAGCCGCAGCGTGTTCGTATTCTTGAAGAAGTTGTTTGGTGTTTAGGAATCTTCCACCGGATCCTCTTGGCCTTTTGAGAGCATGAACATGTCGAGATTCATGAAGATACGGCTGTTGCAATAACGAAAAAACAGAGATGAGCGTGGCATTTCTAATTCAGAAGCATTTGTTTGTGAAGATATATATGCTAGACCTTCCGGGCTTTGATTAGTTTGTTTTGAGCCTCAAGCTTGGCACGTTGCTCTCTTCTCCTCATGATTGCATGGTACTGCTTCGCGTTTACAAAGACTGGCTCAGTGTCTGTGATCTCCACTGGTAGCGGAAATCGACCAGGAATCATACCCACCAGTTGGGGATTGCATGTCTGCAACAAAGATAAGGAGACTTAAGATCTCACTAACAAAATGCAAGTATACAAGAAAGTGTAGGAAATAAAGGTTTTACTAACCGGTCCCTGTTGTAGATAAGTTGCAGTCAATAAACCCCAATATGTGGATCAGCATACTGAAAAGAGAAGTTAGCCTAGACCATGTATGATGTATAATATCAGTCCACCGTCAGAAGTTTGCTATTATTACAAAATAAAAGATTTTAAAATACCTGCGGAGGTGCATAGTGAATACTAGGGAACCCTGTCACTGAGGCTGAGTTAGGATGAGTTGCAAATCCTTTCTGCTGAGTTTCTTCAGATCCTAGACAAACATCTTAAGAAAGTAAGAGCGATGATATAACATTCCAATGGCAAGCGAATTGAACATATAGCAATAGTCTAATATCTGACAAGAAATGAAGAACAAGTCAAAACATCAAACAAAGTCTATAACATAGAAGATCACACAACCTTCTCTTTTTATAACCAACTCCATACTTTAGAACTGACCTGATTTGGTTGAAAACGAGATTTGTCTGGAAGGCTTATCATCCCCACTGCTCACAACTTCAGAGTAAGATTGATCAGTGGACTGAGATGAAGGTGAATCCAGATCCTGAAAACTGATTTTCTTTGTGGTTTGCATATGTTCAGGCCTTGCATCCCCCACTTTCAAGCCAAGAAGGGGTTCAGTTGGAATCGTACAACCCCATGAGATGCTAGTATTCAGGTATGGCAAAGTGGAATCTTTCTTATTCATCTGATACATAACGCCCAACAAGCTATCCTCACAAGAAGAGTACCTACACAATTCAACCATGATTCAAAGATTATATGGAGAAGATGATGATATTACTTACAAAGCATTTAAAGGGCTCAAATCAAGAAGAAAGGGTGAAAACCTAGGAAAAGAAATAAATGAGAGACTGGAAGTTTCTAAATTGGTCTTTGTCTAAACGACCCCTGATTTGACAGTACTATATTGGGTAAGCTAAAGGATGCAGAGATGGTGACAATTGGCTCGAATTAGAAATCTTCCGACCAAGATTTGTGCCTTGTCATCACTTTAGGCAAAAAGGCGTTGACTTAAATTAAAGAGGAAAACTTTTGTTTACCAAATCGGTTAAACAGACAAGCGTACAAGCCAAAAGACAGATACAACGAAAAGGGGAAAACTTTGGCAGAGATTAAAACACCAAAAGCGTTTCGGTTCGAACAAGAGAGAAAACCTTTTGAGTAGTTAGATGAAACGACGATTAGTTTTGCATGTCGTTAGAGAACAAGGTGGGCTGTTGTTCTCGTCTCTTTGAACGAAACTAAGTGAATCAGAGAGAGTGTGTCGTGTTGGACTGGAGTGATCTGTCTTCTGATTCTTTTTCTCTGTCGATTTCTTTCTCTATCACCTTCTACTGGGAAACCACCATCGCCATAGCACCACTGCCACCTTCTTCTTCTGGTTTATTTATAGTCTTCAAGTGCTTTAATTATTCATTTAATTGTTTCACTTTACCCAAAACACAGAATAAAGAAGGCTCTCTCTGCCTATCCCACTTTCTAGAATCATTTACCCTCAAAAATATTAGTATTAAACTCTTTTAAAAATGAAAATTTTATTAATTGAAATTGGCCAACTCTTTTCAGATTCCTAAATTCCCTAAAATGAAAATGAAAATGAAAAATCCTAAAATGATAACTTTAAAAGTCAAATGATAACGTAAAGTAAATAAAATAATCAATTGTGTACTGGTTGAATTTCTGATTATCTAATAAAAAGTTAGAAGATTTTTTAAACACTGTATACATAATATATATCTATAAAAATAAATAAATAATGATAAATTATTTGAAACATAAGGATGCTAATAAATTTCTACGGACAAATTGATAAATCGTTTTGTATTTACAACATTCTTACAGACATGTTCTTTTTGCAATACCACAAAAAAAATTTTACTCGTAATATTCTAAATTTTTATAAATTTTGCATTATATAATCTTTAAAAAAAATTGATTTCAAATTTAATTTAAAGTAAAAATCTGGATTTATAGATTTCAAGTCATAAGTTTAAATTTCATTGTGATAAGTTTGGCGTTTATTAAAAATTAAATTACATAGTTGAATAGTAATTTTTCTTTTTTGTATATCACTTTAGCAATAATGCATTATTAATTTTCCCCATCTTACGTTCGATTACGGGGTTGATTGGTTATTGCTGTAGCTTTAGATTTTTTTTGCTTTAGAAAATAGGTTGTAAGATTTTCACTTTGATTTTTTTTTTGACTTTGGATAATTTTCAAAGCATTTGATAAAAACGGTAGAAATTATGATTTCTAGACCCAATATATATATTTTTTAAGATTTGGGGTTAGTCATTTTCAAATTCCTTTTATTCGTTTTAATAGTCGAAAAAATAGAAAAAACACTGAAAATGAATCTGCTTATGAAGGGTACATATTCGATCAAAAATCCTTACATTCTTTTATGAGAATTACATAAATAATATTTTCATACAATATCTTAATTGATTTTTATGTAATGATCATTAAAGTCAATATCTTTAGATTTTATTAATAAAACTTGATTGCTTTAGTTTTATTGCTTTAGATAGAATTATGGTTGCGTGAATCACTCACATCTCTCACCAATCACCCCCGTGACTAAGTTTTTTGGCTGCATGATGTCTTCCAAATTAATCTAATCAGATAATGAAGCCAAAAAGTATGAGCTATCTTGGCCACGTTAACTTTGTAATATACAAAATATTTAGATATTTGTGTAATCTTTTTAAAATATTAAATTAGTTATATTTAGATTTGTGGACCGTCCCCTAAGTATTTAGCCCCCCCCTTAACCATAATCATATCTCACGCGGCTCCTGAGCTCGTGATTCACGTGCTTTCAGGAATACCCCTAAGGCACCACATGCCCAATCTAGTCAGAAGGTTACGAACTAATTACAACCATCCCCTTGAGTATATGTTTAAGAAAAGTGTAGTAACTACTAGTAAGGATTGAATTATACTAAAAATTAGGTTAGGCTGCTAATCAAGAACCTAACCTTTTTTGCAATGTAAGGAGAAAGCTTTAGTCCAAGTCAAGCATAGTGTCATGCCTCCTTTATCCTTGGAACAACCAAACCATATTAATTGCTAATTCATGTTTTGTTTCTTAACTTTTTTTACAGTTCATTAATTTTAGAAGGAATTTGCATTGCAAAATAAATTTATAATTTACCATCTACCAAATTGACCTAACTTCCACACATACACCGTATATTTACCGTACGTTATCAGAAAAAGGCATTCCAACTTGCTACAAAGATCACAAGCTAGAGGAGGGAGTCTCATCTTCCGGTTCTGAGCTAAGCAAATGTATTAGAGATTCAAAACTAGCCGTTGTGGTGGTCTCGGAAAGCTATCCAACCTCTGTTTTGTGCCTGAACGAGCTCCAAACAATACTAAACTTGCACGACGAAGATCAGCTCTCCCTCCTAGTCATCTTCTATGGAGTGGAAACTTCGAATATAAGAAAACAGACTGGAGAATATGCAGAACCTTTCAGAAAACTTGGTGAAGAGTATTCATGAGAAGGTTCAATCATGGAGGAGGGCTCTTACCAAACTCACCGGTATATCCGGCTTGGATTCACGCTTTTGGTAACTTTTTTTTTTAATTTATAACAATATATGACCTACTCCGATGTTACTTTTATTCATTAAGACTTTCTGAGTAATTGTGAGAACAACATGCATATGGTAGCTCAATATTCTGATGATAATGATACCATGTCAAATTTTGAGCCTATTATATAACTTCGCTTTTTCAAAAATTGGCTACAAATTGATTTCTGGTTCTTGTTAAATATAAATTAGTTTATTTCTTCAACTATTGATGTGAGATTTTCGTTCACTTATATAGTATCCTATAACCTTTAATGGTATTTTTCCTATTATTTAATCACAGGAGTAGAGAAGCAGAAATGGTCGATCTGATTACAAATGAAATATCAATTGTTATTTCAAATAAGCCGACCAGTCTCATCCACATTCAAAGCGGATGGACCTGTTGCAATGGATCGTCATATGCAGGCATTATATGGGTTGCTAGACTTAAATTCTGACAAGGAAGTTCGCTTGGTTGGGATATGTGGTCCAGGAGGCGTTGGCAAGACGACACTAGCTAGACCATCAAGAAATTCAAGAAGAAGCTCAAACCAATGCGATCAAATCAGTTCTTGGACAGAGAAGAGGTCTACTTGTTATTGATTCCGTGGATAACCTCCAACAGTTAAAGGACATAGCAGAGATCGTTGGTTGGTTTGGTTCAGGGAGCAGAGTTATCTTTATTACACAGGAAAAGGATCTGTTAGATGAAATTGGTGTGGAGCATGTCTACGAACTCCAGTCTCTGAGATACGACGAAGCCCTCCAACTCTTCTGCCGATCTGCTTTCAAGCAGCAACACCCTCCTACTAGTTTTGAATCACTCGCTCTTCGTGCTGTCCAGGTTGCCGGTTTCCTTCCCCTAACTCTTCAAATCCTCGGTTCGTCTTTGCATGGCAAGGATGAAAGGACTTGGGAGGAGGAGCTGCAAAAACTAGAAGGCGACCAAGAGAAAACTATAACGGAAGTAATGAAGAAAAGCTACGCAAGAACAAATGAGGAGTAGGTAAATTCGATGAAGATGATTTAATAAAAATCAAATGGGTTTATCCATTGTTCTGATGTATGGTTTTACATTTTTAACTATGAACTGGTCTCTTTGTGTATGCAACTTTCTTGTCAAATATTTAGTTGGGGTTGTCTATGCGAACCCCACATGCTTTTATCTCCGCAATTGGGATCCGTGGAAGTTGAAGAGCGGAATTGAATAGTAAATTGGCAACTTGGTCACTGTTTTTGCTACATAAGACATGGATGATAACCAAGTAGTGCTCTGTAACAGCCTCTTCTTCCTCCATCCCGTGTGAACGATAGATGTTTGGTCTGAGGTTAATCCGAAACACCCCACCAGCTTCCCAGTTCCAAGTATAAGAAGACTCTAAAAACTGAAGATAGTAGGGTCTACTGCAGGCAACCATGATACACGCAGTGAAACCCACATCGTTGAAGGAAAGTTGAGTAGATGCTCCCAAAGATTGGTTATCGAAGTAGCTAGGAATTGCAGTTCCCGGTATGCAAGCGAAACGCAGCAGTACCTGACATCAGTGGGAACAACGAAACATAATGATAAGCTCTTAAGGGACTGAAGAGATTCAAGAGACCAGAAAAAACATACATACCTCTTCATGTTTTCCCCCTTTCAGAAACTGAGTGATCACCTCTTCACACTGTTTCAGTTGAGCGCAATGGCTAAGGTCAAGGTGTTTCATAGAATGATTCAGGGGTAATAAAACGGTTTCCAAAGAACTGCAGCTGTGTGCATTTAGATGGTTAAGACTCAGTGGAAGCTCTTCGAGAGATTCGAGTTTGTTGCAGTTGTTGAGGCAGAGAGTTCCTAGCGTTAAAAGGTCTGTGATGCTTGTTGGGATTGTCTGAAACTCATGCCCACTGAGGTCCAGGAGCATTAAATTGGTGAACTGACCAAGACTATGTGTCAATGATTGTACACTCTTGCAGTCGTCAAGATGGAGCTCAAGCAACTGGGAGCTTTCCTCGTGTGCAGGCAATGACTGGAGGTTTGTACAGTCAGAAAGTTTGAGCCTCTGCAACTGTCTCGGCAGGCTCGGCAGTTCCTCGAGTTCGCTGCAGTTGCATAGAATGAGATCGTTTAAGTTTCCAAGGCTACGTAAAGTTGTGGGCAAATGCGTGAAATCATTTCCACTGAGGTCCAGTTTCTCTAGTGAATGCAATAGGTCGATGTCATCTGGGATTTTCTGGATGTTCAAGTTGATGAGTTTCAACTCCGCCAAGCAGGAGAAATCTGAGAAGCTAACACACCTGAAGCGATACCCACGGATGTTGTAGTAGGATCGGTTGATGTGGAGTGTTTTACCAGAAATATGTGACTCAGGCCAATTCGATGGTCGCATCAGCCTCAGTTCAAATGTTGTCTGTTGCTTAGAAATGTAAGATAAGTGCTCTGCATCTCCTACTAGCTGCTCCAACCTAATCTTTATGTTCCCCTCGATGCAGAGATTTTCGAAAGGCCCCAGTGCCGTTATTTCAAACTTGAGCCTAGTGCCTTGGAATCGGAAAAAAATGGGTTCTGTTGCAAGTGAAATCCAATCTGGTATAAAATGCGGGAGACTCTCAAGACCCCAACATTTCGATATATCGAGATTTCTCAGAGAATATCTCCTTCTAGTGGACCACAACCCAATTAGCCTAAGCCTCATGCAGCCTTCAGCAACCAACTCCTCGAGCTCCGTAGCCGCTGAAAGGTCTAGAAGGTCTATTAGATGCTTAGATCCACTCACATCTAGTCTCCTGAGTTTGTTAAGGTACTGGAAACAACACCAAAGGTTAGCAACTGAACTGAGACGAGAGCTTCTACAGTTTTTAACCAACAAAACAGTTCCATGAGTTATTAATTTACCAGATTACTGATGCAGAGGTTCTGAAGATTGCTGCGATGCAGAGTGAGTTCAATGAGACCGCGTGGGAAAGAAGGCAAGCTTGTTAACGGATAGGCATCCCAACGTAGTAACCTAAGCATGCGAGGAAGTGAGGCTACATGTGGAAAGAGCTCCAGTTTTTGATAATCCAAACGGGTGTAGAAGTTGAGATACTTCAGATAAGGCATCGAATCATAACTACTGCGCAGAATACGCAACACACCAGGGATCTCATACGTGTCTAGCGCCAGGCCTTCAATTCTTTGTGTACCCTGATTATTGAAAGTTGAAACGTCCAAGGCACGTTACATTTTTTAGTAACAGGAAAACAAAATGTTAAATATACACTCCATAAGATTAATAACTAATTTAGATCTATAGTTTAGTGTTTAGATGTGCAAGTTTTTTGGCTGATTTAATTTTTTAGTAAGTAAATATTAATAGTTTCAAAAAAATAGTTTCTAAAAATATTTTCAAATTTGATTTTTTTTTTGAAAAATAGAAAAAGTTCAAATATGAAAATATAGAATTCAAAATTATATTTAAAAACTTATATATATATAACACTATTATATATATAGAGAAAATATAGAATTGAAAATATATAGAGCAAGGGGGTAGAATAGTGTTTTACCCCTTTGTGGATTTTTTTATGACAAAATTTTTTAAAAAGACTATTCAAAAAAATTACCCGTAAAAAGCTATATATTTTCTTTATTAAAAATATTAATTAGAGCATTTTCAAATCATCTCTATATCTTTTTACAAAAATAAAAAAATACTATAGAAGTAAATTTTGTTCCAGTGTGTATAATATAGTTTCCGAAATATAGAAAATTATTAAGTAAAATAGCTTTTTCCGTAAAATAAAGAAACTCTATAAACACATATAAAAGCAAAACTTACCTCTATCATAGAGTTTTTCAAGTTTTCTTTTTAAAATATAAGGATAGCTTTTTTTTTTATATCAAAAGGCTAGCTTTGGAAGTAGTCTAAGAGGCAAATATATCATTTTCTATATATAGCAAAATTATAACATTTCCATTATAGAAGAAATTGGAGGAAAACATCATTTCTATAATAAGAAAAATAAAAATAGGTTGGAGATACTCTTACCATGTTGAGGAGAAGGACATCATAAACATCATTTCCCCACAAGATTCTTTGTCTCTGTGGGATATGATCGGATTCTTCAAGCACGAGTTCTCTTCCCATTTCTTCGACCAGAACATGCATGTTTATGCATCCTTGAGCTGATATGTCAACAAGAGATTTCTCTACTAAGTTTTTTATCCTACATTCACTATCATCAAGAAGGCTACTTGCGCGCAGGAAATGGTGTCCGTTAAAAAGACATGCTACATGAAGGAAAGCAATCTTATCCCGTGGGACTAGGCCTTCGTAGCTGCTTCTAAAGATATGGAATATGTTCTTGTGAGGAGATTTTTCATATTCTAACAATGCTTTTTCCCATTCTTCTGCTGTCTTTCTGTGCAGATGCAAACTGTAAGAGTGAAGTGCGAAAGGAAGGCCATGAGCAAGCCGAGAAGCTCTGATCAAGAGTTTCTCAAAACCATCGGGACAAGGTCCTCCTCCAAAAGAAATATGTTTAAACATCTTGAGCGCATCGTCTTGGTCCAAGCACTTGACGTGGTACACGTTTGTAACTCCGCAGGTATCGAGTAGACCCTTGTCTCGTGTAAGTATGATGATGCGGCTCCCTGAACCAAACCAGGTTGGCTCTTTTGCCAAGCCATGTAACTGCTCCACTTGATCCACATCATCAAGCACAGCAAACACCTTTTGGTGCCAGAGTCTCGACTTTATTTCATCCGATCCTGCTACCACACTTCCAAGAGTTACATGTTCATCACGGAAGATTTGGGAGAGGAACTTTTTCCGCAGGTAAGGGAGACCCTGCTCCTTGTAATCCTTAGCGACGCCGTCTATGAAACAACGAACTGGGAACTGACGTGAAAACCGGTTATAGAGATACTTGGCAATGGTGGTTTTGCCTACTCCCCCCATTCCCGAAATTCCTACAAAACGAACCTCTTCCTCTGATTCCATTTCCAAGAGAGAAGCTAAGCCTTCCATGTGTCTGCTCATCCCAACAACATCCTCGTCTGGAGTGTGCGCAGGGAACAGACCGTCTAATAGATGTCGGACAACGTCTTCAACCATTGTTGCGTCGTCCACACTGGCATTGGGAAATAATATTTATCTCAAATGGAAAACAGGTTCAGTGGTATACAGAAAAAAAAGGTTAAAAACAGATTTAGTTCGAGCGAGTTTTACCATACACTGGAGTCGAAGCCTGAGAGATTTGCTACTTGGGTAAGAGCTGTTCTCCATCTAGGAACCTTCGCATACGTTTCGGGTCTTACCATGCTAGCAAACGCAGTCGCAAAACTTTTTGTCTGATGTCTGACGTCACATGGCGCAACTCCAAAGAAGATTGGGACCACGCTGATGCCACCTTCCACCGCCTGAAGTTCCATTATCATCCGGAGCTCCTCCAAGCACCAAGTCGAAGCGGCGTAATTTTCTGAGATGACAACTAGGGCGAACCGTGAGGTCTGGATGGCTGTTACGAGTTCGTCTGGAATCGAGTTTCCTTTCTCCAGCGTCCGGTCGTCTTTGAAAGTAAAGATTCCTTTGTTACGGAGTGCCGAGTATATATGGCTGACAATGTTTTTCCGAGTGTCTGGTCCTCGAAAGCTCAGGAACACATCGTACTTCCAAAGGCGAGTCCGAGAGGAAGAGGACGCCATCGCAACCAGCTTCGACGAGAATTAATCTTTCCTGTTAATTACGTCATTTAAAATGCTTACGTGTGCATGACTGAATGGAAAAGTCATAGCAGTTCTGACCGTCGCACATACACGTCTATATATCTCTTATATAATAGAGTAATTAAACTAGTTGGGTTGAAAGAAACAAACAAACAACCAGAAGGCAAGAATTTTAATAAAACTGGAAGTACCTATATCCGGATTTTAACTGATAAATGATGTTTTTCCTACACCTCATATATCATAATATTTTTTTTTTTTGAATTTTACAGGGATATCCAAGTTCACACTAACCATATCTTAATAGCTTCACCGTATTAAATTTTGGTTTCCTGTCCCTTGCGATACAGAAATTTTAACTCTCCACAGGACTCGAACTCCAATAGTTTCACTGTAAATTCGAGTTAATCACTATTGGACTACAAGTGCCAGTTAGTATAACAATTTTTTAAGATTTTTATTTATTTAAATACAAATTAATACAAAAATTGAATCGTAGATCATTTGTGACAGATTAAATTTAATATAAGTGGTTTTAAAATATGATTTTCTGATGATTTGAATAGTTGTTATTATTTACTAATCAATATATGGTAAGAATATACAAGTTATCTATGTGCCTTTTATCAAAAAGAAAAAAAGAATATACAAGTTATGTATAGTTAATATAAAGTTTTATATATTACCTATCTATACTATTAAAACTTAAGTAATTTTTTCTGAGGTTTCCTTAGTATGCTTAAATATTTACTGTAGTGCCACTACAATTAAATCTAACTAAAAACTCATTAAAAATATCTCTATAATATTATTTGAGAAGTCGTTTCCTATGTGTCGCGTTCATGTTAACTCTCACGTGGTTGATTACATTGATACCTTTAATGAATCAAAAATATAATATTTAAATACTATAATTGATTTTTATTTAAATTCCTTTGTGTAAAATTTTCCAAATAACATATATAATAAAAAAGGAAAAATTTATAAAGGCTATAAAGTGAATTTAAAAACGAAAATATATGTATAAATAATATGATTTCATTAAAAAGGAAAGTTCACAAAATAGTAATAGTGCATTAAAATATATTTAAAATAACATAAAATATACTAATAAAATACTTTATTTATATTTTTCAAAGTAACAGAAATAGTTTTTATATATCTATCTATTTTTAGATGATTACATAAAATAATTAAGTAACATAAACTGATATATTGCTAAACTCATTTATAATTAGTATTATTGAAATGCTATTTGTATTTTCTATATTTTGGTTACTATAATATCTTTCAATTACAACAAAAATATCTATAAATTATACTTTACTTATATAATATGGTTTCTCAGATACAATCGCAATTTTTCTTCTTATTTTTAAGAGATATAACGAAAAATAAAGGTTAACAATAAACATCTTTGATTAAATACTTATAAATATTTTTAAATCACACTATATACTTTAACAAGGTAATATATTATATTTTATCATTACTAAAATTGTATGTTTTCTTAATATTAAATTTTCTTTTAAATTCAATGTTTTTATGCTTGTGTAACTTTTTAATATAACCATAATCAGAAGACATGAAATTAGTTAGAATTTATAAAAATATTTTTGTTATTATAAATATTGATATGAGTTCAAGAGCTTCCAAAAAAGTATGAGAAGTAACTTTCTATATATCATCCTTTTCTAATATATTTAAAAATCAATATTTAATTTGGTATATATTATTAAAATACATTCACATTTAAACGATAAATAAATTAATTTGACTTGACTTAATTATAATAAAAAAATTATACTTCAGCTTGAATTTGAAATAATATATGTACGTTATTATACTCACAACATGAGTTACTCGACTAATCCAACTTATATCTAAAATCATAGATTTAACTATAATAAGAAAATATAATTTTATAATAGTAATAATTTATTTTAAAAATAAATTATAGGATGACTCAAAACACATTAACAAATGAAAATAAAATATTAACCAACTGTAACAATTTAGTTTTTGTAAAATTTATATATATGCATGAGACTTCATAATATTATCATTATATTTATTTACATAATTTTGATTCAAGAACTTTAGTTTATTTTTTTGTTTCATTCCAAGCACAATATATCTTAAGTTATACATAATCTTCCTAAAATATAATTACATATTTAAGACAACAACCATTCTAAAGGTTAATAAGAAAATTAATCAAAATTTTAATATTTTTAGAATAAAAATATTATAGTTGAATTCAGAAAAATAGATGCAATCCAATATACTCAAACCATAGCTAAGTCGACTGTAAAAACAACAAAACCGACTAAATGTAATATATCTAAAATCATATGTCTAATTAAAATAATACAATATTATTAATATAAGTTAATTTAAAATTTAAAGTAAATAGCAATCAATTATTATATTATATTTACTTTATAAATATTTATACCCGTGCAAGAGCACGGAAAAATCACCTAGTTTGAAATACAATACACGATTTTCCTAATTAATTAAAAACCAGAATTTCCAAAAACTAACACACCAAACTAACACACCGACATTAACCAAGAATAACTCTTAACTAAGCCTAACTATCCCTATTAATGCTCATATATCACAATATATACTAAGGCTGGAAGATTTAAAGATTTATCGATTATCTTAAATCAAACATCAAACCAAATTAATACATGATGCAAATCGTAAGTTGATACTGTATTAGTTATAACTAAGAAGCGTGGGTATTTTTTGTCGTAAATCCGTTAAAATTGAAAGAATTCTTAACCATTTATTAGTTATAAGTTATTTAAAAGATGTTCTATTCTAATGTATGAGGTTGAAACAACGTTTTCTTTATGTGTTTCATATTCATTTGAGACTTTAGATCCAATTACTCATATATAGTCCGGTTTAGATTTACTAAAATATTTTTCAATTAGATTAACAGTATATTTGAAGATGAATTCATGTGTGTTTACATTATACAATTAAGAGAAGGAATGTGTGTATGTTTATAGTGTAATTAGCAATAATTTTTATTAAATTTAGTTCTATGTATATTAATATTAAATTTAGTTCTATGTATATTAATTATCAAAACAAATAATTTATTTTTTGTATCCATTCTATTGATAAAAATATTAAAATTCTAATACTGAAAAAGCATCAATACTATTATCATAAAACAACATTTAAAAGGTGATGAAAAAGTATGTATTATAATCATAAACTTGAATTTCAACTTGAAAAAAATGAGTTTTTAAAGTAAAAATTGATATAAAAATAAAATTGATATTCTAAGTTGTTTGTATTTGTTAATTTTCCATAATATAGTTTAGGTGGTTGTATCTGAATTATAGTAAAAACTCAATTAAATAAGTTGGCCCGAGGATAATCTTTAACTAACTTCATATGCATTTTTCAAAATTTGTTCGGTACTTGTATGTTAATATCGTTTTTATGAACTGTAAATAATATAATATACTAATAAGTTTGATCGGTTCTATAGTAAAACATGATTTGTGATAATTATTTATAATACTTCATTAACTCATTTTTAAATACATTTATTGCTTTTTAGGAAACTTAAAATAGCCAGACTATTTTAATTCAAATGGCATATTTTATTTAATGGTGATATGCACCATATCATTAGTTTTATATATATCTGAATTTAGGAATAAAAATAAAAATTACATAATATACATGGTCACATACGTAATAGATTAGTCTATGGACCCATGATTTTATATTATTGCATCAAAAAATGTTGGTTAGTAAATCGTATATGACATATCAATAACTAAATAAAAAATTTTAAAATACGATTTATTTCCCCACGAGTACTATCATATAGCACTAAATATCTCCCGAAGTATGACCTCATGCTGTTTATCCCCGAAAATAAAGTTCAAAATCTATTTCCCCACCAATCTTGGTTTTCTCATGGTTTCTGAAAACCGAAATTGCAATATCAAATCTTGTAGACAAAACTAAATCAAAACAAAGTAATACCCGACCAAATATAAATCTGGAGCGGAACAAAAACCAACCCAGTTTTCCGAAATGTGAAAAACCAGAAAAAATATAAAAACCTCAAATCAATTTCATCAAGAACCATAATATTGTTGGTTTGCTTTAAAACATCAAACCAATATAAATTGATTTCATGGGTTTTTCAATTTTGATCTTTGTATTTGTGGGGAAATATAGATGAAACTTTTTTTTTCTTGTCAGCAACAATATAGACTCATATTGACTCTGTTAACCAAACTGGAGGATCCGTATCCATATGGACGACGTAAGACGTTTGCTTTCTTGCACTACGTGCTAGACAGTCCGCCTTCGTGTTCTTTGTCCTGGGTATATGGACCACCTCAGAAGAAGTAAAACTTCTTCTCAGACTCCTTATGTCTTCCAAATAACTTGCAAAGGCTGGCCATTCATCTGGTTCCGAAACAATCTTCACCACCTGCGAGCAATCCGTTGCAAACGTAACATTATACTGTCTCAAATTTCTCATACATTCCATTGCCCAAATCAATGCCTCAATCTCTGAGTGCAGAGGAGAAAGACTTGCTCTCGTATTCCTTGCATCCATTAACCCATCAAAACCTTCCAAAGTACTATACCATCCTTGGCCTGATAAACTCTCATTGACCTTCCATGATCCATCCGAGAAACACCATCTGTCAGGAATTAATTGAACCTGTGGTGTGGCTGTTATCGTAGAAAATTTTAATCTTTGGTTAATGCTGTTTTGTGCTTCTTTCCAAAGTCGGGATTCAGTTTCGGCCAACTGAAGAGTATCCCGAGGATCAATATCCAAATTACTAAAAACCTTACAATTTCTTGCCTTCCAAATGTACCATAATATCCATGCGAAATGATGGTCCTCACTTACTGGGGTAACCCTCCAGAATAAATGATCCATATTTGCAAATAATGAGTTGCTGGGGAAGATTGCCGGATTTGATGGAATCCTAGACAACGCCCAAACTTGTACCGCAGGTGGATATTCAAAGAAAATATGATTGATTGATTCTTTCTGATCTCCACATCTTGTGCATATAGTATCTCCTTGTATTCCTCTGGCTTTTAGATTCTTCTTCACCGCTATACAACCAGAAAGCATTTGCCATAGAAAATGTTTCATTTTAGTTGGACATTTTATTTTCCAACACTGCGCCTTCAAAGGGGTGATGGATGGTCCTAACTCTGGTAATGCACGATCTCTATCTGGATATACCCTTTCAATCTGATAACCAGACTTAACTGTATATAGATGAAACTTTATACTCATGGAAAAACAGATTTCAAACTTTGTTCTCGTGGATAAATAGCACGGGGTCATACTTTGGGAGACATTTGGTACTATATGATAGTACTCGTGGGGATATGCACCATACCATTAGTTTTATATATATCTGAATTTAAGAATAAAAATAAGAATTATATAATATACATGGTCACATACGTAATAGATTAGTCTATGGACCCACGATTTTATATTATTGCATCAAGAAAATGTTGGCTAGTAAATCATATATGAGATATCAATAACTAAATGGAAAAGTTTATAATGAAGAAGTGAGATTTATATAAGGTAATATAGTAGTTACCATAAATATAGGAGTGCCACACTTATAATATCTAAAAAAAATCAGAGAGAATTATGATAATATATTGTTAGGCGAAATTTAAGTAGGACCATGAAATTATTGGCTCCTAGAAAATGGTCCAAACAACCTTTTTAACTAGATTTATTAAAATTCATTTTCTTTTAATAGTATTGATGCCTATAATGTTGTCAACCATTGATGTTATTATTAATATACAACTATATTATATGCATAATATAGTAATATAGTCAATATATGAATATGAATGTTCTCATTTTAGTATTAATATTAGACTTCTATCCAAAATACAATGGAATGTTTTGATATAGTAATATTTGTACAACATAATCACATTAGAGAAAACATCTTTAAAGTTATGGGAAATTATATAGATATTTTGAACATGTAGAAAATTTATATAGATATTGTACTTTCAAGAGATTTGATTCCACACTTAATATTATTTGACGGACAATATGAAAAAATTGTAAAGTCAATGATTATCAATTATTCTAATAATATTCTATAGTATACCACGTAAAATTATTTTAAAATTAATATTTATCAATTATTCTGAAAATTTCATATTCTATATTACTTTATTGTTCATATATACACATATGTCCCTGATATAAATATAACATAAATACAGATTGTATATTAAGTGTATTCAGATAAATTTAAAATGAGTTACAAAAATAAAATGGTTACAAAGCCTAATAATCAATATTATAAATTTACATATATATTTGTTTGCAAAGAAAAACGAAAAACGAAAAACAGAAATCAAATTCAAAGTTTTATAATTTAAAGTGTTTCATACGTAAAAATATTACACTGCCAAAAATTAAATAATGAGAAAAGATTATACAAATTTATAATATTATAGAAAATTGATTCAATATAGTAAATAAAAATCATACAAAAGTAATATACATCATGAATTATATTACATCTATATTTCTTTTCATACAAATTTAAAATAGTAATAATAATTCATAAATCACAATATAATACCATAGACTATAAAATAAAATATTTACAAATGAAACAAATTTTGGACTTTCAAAATGTGGATCAAAGTCTAGTTATTATTTAAAACCAAAGTTTTTTACTCTTTTACAATTTCTTTTTAGAAAACTACAGAACATCAAATAATCGGCGCGAGAGGCTGAACGTTGAATTCTTCAAGCATATGACAGATATATTATACTTTTAAAATACATAACCTTATATAGTCAGATTAAGATAATTGTTAATGCACAAAAATGTTTCTTTTATAAACATATGTGCTATAAACATCTATATTAACATCTAATCATAAAACAATCATAAAACAAAATTTAAACTTCATATACATATTTTAAATCAAAATAATAATTTAAAATTGATTTATATCAAAAAATAAATTCAGAAATTTACATATATTCAAAAATTTATTTTTACTAAAATACTTTCAATGACCATTATTAAAAAATGTTTCAATATATAAGAAAAATACAATACAAAGTCCAATTTCATATACCAACTTAAATTATGGGTTTTCTATTTCACATTAAATTTAAAATATATATATATATGTGATTATTTATATGATGGTGCATATATAATTATATTAATTATATGATTATTTATATGATGACATGTATAAAATATGATTAATTATATGATCACATATATATGATATATAATAGTGACTAGGGGTTGCATTTAAATTATTTTAAAAATTTAAATTATTTTAAAAATTTTAAATTTATTTTATACTTTAAATTTCTCAATATCTATAAATAAAATAATATATTACATATAAATTTGAACAAAATATGTTAGAATACCGAAACTTAACATATAAATTGGTTTAGTTTAAATATTTGGATAGAAAATCAATAATTATTTTAAATATTTTTGGTATTTTGATATATTTTAACTATTTTAGATATTTGTATCCGAAATAGATTTATATATATATATATATATATATATATATATATGTATAATTATATAAATATATTCGGATACATTCGGGGATCCGAAATATTTCGTCTGGATCAAATTCGGTTTCAGTTATCTAAATACCAAAATTTTAAATAATTTGGATATTTAATCAATTTCAATTCTGGTTTGGTACTACTTTTTAGATCAGAATCGATTTGATTTTTTGGATTTTTTCTTCACAGCCGTAGTATTGACATGAAAAATAAATAGCAATGCATTTTGTAGAGAAAATACATCCGCACAAACGCATAGTTCAAAATCTAGTTGATAAAATTACACTTGCATCTTTTATTATTCAAAACCGAAGTCACAATAATTCCCGGGTTTTAAAGTTCAAAAAAAAAAAAATAATTCTCGGTTTAGTTATAACGACGTCCAGGCTGCTCTTTGTAATTTTTTTTTGTGCACCTCTGCTCTTTGTAATTAAAAATAGTATTGATGGTTTTTGAGTGTTCGGTAGAACCATATGTTTTTGTTTGACCTTGTGAGTGTTTGATTTAGCAATTTGATTTCTAAATCTTATTAGCGTGCCAACTTAGACTTTTTATTTTATTTTTTTAGCGTGCCAACTTAGACTTGTATTAACTGTCATAATATTCTTTTGGTAATTAGAAGGTGTTATGTCTTAATCATTCATCTGTAGCATGGATTCCCATATGAGAAATACTTGGTTAACCCCTAGAGTGAACCTTTAGGTTCACCCCTAGAGTGAACCTTTAAGTTCACCCAACCAATAAAATTTTGTTATTTCATATTTAGTATCTTTTAAAAAAAGAAACAAAATATTGTCAAATTTTATTATGTTTTTAAAATAAAAAATAAATAGAAAATAATATTAGTCGCAAAAAAAGTTTTATATTTAATATCGTCAATATAACACTAAACCCTAAACCTTAAATCATAAACCCTAAATCCTTGGTAAACTCTAAATCCTTGGATAAATTTTAAATCTTTGGATTTCTTAAAAAATATTTTTAACACAGTCAGCAAAACACTAAACCCTAAATCTTAAATACTAAACCCTAAATCCTTGGATAAATTCTAAACCGGTGGATAAATCTTAAACTCTAGGATCGAGAATTTATTCAATGTTTGGAATTTACCCAAGGGTTTAGGGTTTACCCAAGAGTTTAAAGTTTAGAATTAAGAGTTTAGGGTTTAGTGTTTGGCTTACAGTATTAATTTTTTTTAATGTGTTTTTGTTTGAAATTAATATTATTTTTTATTTATTTTATTTTTAGTTTAAAAAGATAATATAACTTAACAATATTTTATTTTCTTTTTTAAAGATACTGAATATGAAATAACGAAATTATTGGTTGGGTGAACCTAAAGGTTCAATATATGGGTGAACCCAATAATTTCTCTTCCCATATCCTTGATTAACAAACTGAGATCATTTAGTTCAATATTTATTAACAACTCATTGGCGAAAAATATTATGACTCGCGACTTTTATTATGTGGAAATTGGCGACAGTGACGGAGTCGTCCAACTCTGGTTTTGGATATTTGGTGATTGTTAAAGATCAGTTTTTTGGGTATCATGTATCAGTTTACGAAGTATTACATGTAATATGTAACGTGTTACGTGAAGCTAATCGATATTGAAGTTCGTGTATAAACTGTTTGAACATGAAAAAAGAAGAATGTATATATTTGAAGATAAATAGACGTTTACTATTATTTGAAATAAAATTTATTTAAAGAAAATAAAATTTGCTTAAAAAGAAAGAGAAGATTAATATGAAGATTTATAGATCGTTACTTGTGCAAGGAAGCCACAAAATTTACGAAGTATAACTATATAATGGAGAGTTTTGAATTGAATTAACACAAAAAATATTAGGAAAATTGCCAAAAAAGAAAAAAAAACAAGGGTGTTGTCTCTTTGATATAAATCATTTTTTGTCCAATTTTTTTTCTTTTTACCTTTTGTATTTCTGAAAACTAATAAAATAAATAGTTTTGTGAATCAAAAAAAATATTAAAAATATAAACAATTAATAAAACACCTATATACACATGCTGGTATTTTTTTTTTTCAAAAAGTTCATAAATAAAAATTTGAAAATACGTTCTACTAAAGGTAGAAAGTGCCTTCTACGGAATATGGTATAGTAGAAAGCGATTTCTAAAATAAATACGTTCATCTACTATTTTTAGAACGTACATTCTACTATTTACTAATTTTCTAAAAATGTGGAATGCGTATTCTACTAATCCTAAAGCTTCTACTTTTCGTCCGGAAGCATCTTTTACTTTATTAAGTATTCTAAATTTTGCGGAACATGTTTTCTAAAGTTTACTCTTCCTTCTACTAAAAGTAGAAAGCGTGTTCTGGAATTTTGTCAATATTCTAAACTTTTAGAAGGCACCTTCTACGGATAAGATTACCTGATTTTTGCGAAAATTAATAAAAATTTCAGTTAAGGAAATATTCTAAAAATCTCCTAAAAATATTCTAACTTCCTAAAACGTGTTATTTTCGATTTTGCTTGTCAAAAAAAAAAAAAGATTCTCACATTTCTTCTCTATCAATCTATGGTTTCTCCATAGCTTTTCTTTTGATTTTTTTCACAAACTCTTCTTCTCTATGGTGCATATCTATACCACATGTGGTTTTTGGAATTTAGCAACTACTGGATGGGTTTTTGTTGCTGATGACAAAGGGGCTAGACTACAGTTATTGGAATCAAATTCTACTTTAGAGGATTTAAAAAGAATGGTTGTGGAGAATTTTGATATGGAAGAAGATAGCTTAGCCGATTTGGAGTTCAGTTATCTACCTACCGAGTTGATCAATACACCAACTTTCCCACCTGTGATAATTGCAAACGATCGACAGCTTAAGAATTTTGTTGGCTATGTTAAAAAGAATGTTTCTACTCAGTTGTGTAACATCTAAAGCCAAGGCTCAGAATCCGAATGAAGCAGACTTTGATCTTAACAACTCGCCAGCTGATTCAAGTGCTGATGAAGAGGACAGCAACTCGTTGAACAGAAGGGACGAGTCAGCTCATGTGTTTGCTGAGACGCAGACGAAGAAAAAGAAAGAGAAGCCGGAAGCAGTCGAAGTTGATGAGGATGGCTATGATGTTGATACTGTGATCTCTGAAAAAGAGAACATAGATAATATGTCAAAGTATTCTCTGCTCCATGTTGTTAAGAAGGGACAATATTTTGAGAACAAGACTTTGCTGAAGGCGACTTTCGAGATATGTGGAATGAAGCATAACTTTGACTACCAGGTTATCAAAACGGATAGGAAAGTTTGGTATGTTAGATGTGCGGATGATGCATGCAATTGGAGTGTTCGAGCAGAGTGTTTGAAGGATTCTACATTTTTTATGATCAAGAAGTATGTTGGTCAACATACATGCGCACCTTCAAGCAAAAGCAAAGCTGGTAAGACTGCCTCGGCAAAAACTATAGGCAGTCTGATTATGCATAAGTATGAAGGGGTCAAGGAAGGGCCAAAATGTAATGATATCATACATATTATGCGTGGTGATCATAGATGTGAGATCTCCAAATCATTGGCATGGGATGCTCGTGAATATGCGATCAATGCAGTTAGAAATATTCCAGAGAGAAGCTATGGGAAAATACCAAAATACTTGCACATGCTGCGAGAGGCTAATCCGGGTACACACTTTGCTTATGAGATGGACGGGAAAGGGAGGTTTCGGTACATGTTTATTGCGTTTGGGCAATCTATACGAGGATCTAATAGCGTCATGAGGCAGGTTATTGTGATCGATGGGACTTTTTTGAAGAATAAATACAAAGGAGTTTTACTCGTTGCAACTGCTCTAGATGGAAATTCTAATTCGTATCCTATTGCATTTGGAGTAGTCGACTCAGAGAATGATCGTTCTTGGCAATGGTTTTTGACACAGCTCAAGGTTTTCATTGCTGATAATCTTCATTTGGCTTTTATTTCTGACAGACATGGGTCCATCGTTAAGGCACTTGAGAAGGTGTATCCCTCTGCTAGACATGGTATCTGTATTCATCATTTGTTGAATAATGTGGTCACACATTATCATGGGAAAGGACTTGTTGGGTTGGTTTCAAAGGCATCAAAGAGTTATAGAGTTGCTGATTTTGAGAAGACATTTGCTAATGTGTGTAATATCAGTCCGGCTATTGGAAAATACCTACGAGATGCTGATGTGCAGAAATGGGCTAGATGTCAATTCCCTGGATACCGATACGACCTAAGGACAACTAACCCTGCTGAATCTATCAACTCTGCTTTGCGTTCGCCGAGAGAGTTTCCAATCATTCCTTTGTTGGACAGTATCAGGAAAATGTTGACACGTTGGTTTTATAAGCGTAAGAAACTGATTTCAAGGCATAATCATCCTCTGACCAAAGATGTGGAGAAAAAGATAGCTAGGAGAACCAGAAAATGCGCCACATTTGAAGTTTACCCTGTCAGTGATGGTCGATTGCTTGTTAGTGGTGATCTGTTCGACTGCTTGGTTGATTTGGATAGACGGACTTGCTCATGTGGAAAGTACAATCTTTTGAAGATCCCTTGTAGGCACGCAATTAAAGCTGGTTTTCATGTTGGAAGAGAGCCACACACATTGACTGATTTTATGTACACAACAGATGCTTGGAGAAAAGCTTATGAAGAAAGCATAAATCCTATTGATGTTCCTGAGGATTCTTGGTCTGTACCAGAAGAAGTTAAGAAAGTCATTGTGCTACCACGAGAGACAAGAAAAGCTGCTGGAAGAAATAGAAAACGCAGATATGAAACTGTTGAAGACAAACTTCGATCATCGCAAACATCGCAAAACAAGCAGGCTCGCACTTGTAGTAGATGTCATAATAGTGGACATAACAGAGCAACTTGTAAAGTACCAATATAGCCAGACCCAAATGGTAAGGATCACCTTATATATCCTCTATTCATTTTCGATTTATATGTGTCTCATATAAGATTTTTTCTGTTACAGGTTGCTTATCATGGTCAGCTTATTTCGAAGTGGATTCTTATCATGGTTTCAGTTGTATTTTGATTCTAAAACTTTCGGACTCTGTTTTCATTTTGATATGCTGTTGTGCGTTGCTATTCTTTTCTTATGGTGTTTTCAGTTTCTGACTCTCGTTTTTTAAGCTAAGTACTTCTCCAATTATATGTGTCTCATCTTTGATTCGTTGAACAAAATTAAAACAAAACACAGAGAAACAACAGTGTGTGTCCGAACCATAGAATACCCATCTTGAGTTAGTAAACCAAATAATTAAAAAACACAGAGAGACAACAAAACAAGCAGAAAGATTTTCATTCTTGGCTTCTTAATCTTCCAAAAATCCATAGAATGGTTCCTAAACAACCCAGCTCAAGAGAATTTTTTTGCTTCATAACTTCTTCTTCCACTGTCTTCTTCAAACTCTGTTTCAGATCTTTAATCTGTTCTGCAATTTTCCCTTGCATAGCCTCCATCTTGCAACTAAGAAAATGAGTTAACAAATACAACAACAACACTATTATTTCTAACAATCGAATATGCAAAAAGGAACCCGAGGAAGACAGACACATAGCAACAACAACCCTTATCATTTGACCAACAAGCTAAGACAAAGGTTCTTCTTTACGAGAACAGAGACAACAACTTCACACATACAAAAATAAGGTTACCAAAACCATATCAATTCACAAAACTTAAACAAATTCAAATGTCTTCCAATTCACAATGGAAATCTTTTATATAATCTGTTAACAACCATAAAAAGAGACAGTTCAGACATAACACAAGAGATATCAACACTCAAGCAACAAAGACTAAGACAAGCCAAGAACCCGATTCACAAACAAAATCAATATACCAAACTTAAACAAGTTAAGAACCCGATTCCTTCAATCTTTTCACATTATGGTTAACAAAACCATCTCAATTCACACAGACAAATGCCACAACGCAACGGATCGAGGAGAAGAAGGAGAAATTATTGATACCTTATATGCTAGCGATGTTGGAGAAAGAGAGAGGCGGAGAGGGTGAAGACAAACTCGATTTCACCAATAGAAGCTCCAAATTGCCTTTGAGTTCTTCGAGAGAGAGAGGCTGAGAAAAGTATTACAACATTCAAACAAGAAAGAGACGGGTCAGACGTAACAAATCAATGCCAACAACTCTCAAAATCGAAAACAAAAAAAAAAACAAAATCAGAGATAGTTTCTAGGTTTACCTTGCTTGTAGGGATGTCTGAAGGAGAGAGGCTGAGAGGCGGAGAAAGAGAGAGCCGGAAAGGCGGAGATAGAGAGAGGCGGAGAGAGGCGGAGAGAGGCGGAGAGAGGCGGAGACAGAGAGAGGAGGAGAGAAGCAGAGACAGAGAGAGGGGGAGAGAGGCGGGGAGGTGGAGATATAGAGAGAGGAAGAGGCGGAGAGACGGAGAGGCACAGAGTAGGGGACGGACGAAGGGGTTACACCGGAGATAGAGAGAGGCAGAGAGGCGGAGCTGTCACCGGCGATGGCGACGGAATCATCTTAGGGTTTGGTTCTCGATTGGGTCGACAGAGATGGAGGTCTAAGAAGAGAGAGAGAGAGAGAGACAAATAATCCCGTGTAAATATATTAAGAATGTTGCTCATTTATTCATTTTTTTTCATTTCTTTTGCTTTTTAGAAATCTTTTTATATAGTTTTTTCATTATAAATGTATATAAACCTTTTAATTTCGTTTTAATTTGATTTTAAATTATTTAAGGAAAGGTTAATTTTGGGATTATGAAAAAATTTAATCCATTAGGACAACTATTAGATGGATTTATACCAAGGGGACAACAACCTTTTTTTGGTTCTCTTTTGGCAATTTTCCCAAAAATATTCTTAGCAAAAAATATTTGGAAAATTGCCAAAACGGAACAAAAAAACAACATAGTTGCCTTTAGTATAAAATCAATTTTGTCCATTTTATCTCTTTTTATTCTTTTTGTTTCTGATAATTAATGAAATAAATAGTTTTGTGGATCAAAAAAATTATAAAAATATAAACAATTAATAAAACACTCATCTACACAAGCAGATATTTTTTTGGTTGAAAAACTTAATAAATAAAAAATTTAAATTACGTTCTACTTTCGTTTTCTACGGAAAATAGGTTACTAGAAAACGACGTAGAAAATAAATTTTAGATTAAACATGTTTATCTACTTTTTTTTAGAAAAACAATCTAATTTTTATTAAAATTCTAAATAAGGAGGATGTAAATTCTACTATTCGTAAACATAGTCATGTATCTGTGGAATGCATGTTCTACTTTATGAAGTATTCTTAAGTTTCGGGAATGCGAAATCTAGAATATACTCATAAGTTTACCTAAGGTAGAAATCACATTCAAGATTTTTGTCATCCCCTAGACTATATTTGAGAAGTGATTTTGCCACATGTCTTCTTTACAATCAATTTCACAAAAATAATATGACATGGCTACTAAAATTGATGACATGTCTTATAGATTAATAAGACATGGACAATTATACTTAATGTTAATTTATATTTTTGGTAAACTTTTTAAAATATGGTAATAACTCATATATTACATTTATTTTCTATTTATATTTTTGGACTTTTTTGGTAATAACTCATAAATCATCATTAAAATAAATATATTCAATTATGGCATTTCAAATTTCGAAATATCATTTAAATTAAAAATATTTCAAAAATATATACATATTTTTAGAAAATTATAAAAATTAAATCATAAAATCAAATTAAATCGTAAAATCATTAGTTTCTTATATATATCTACATATTTTATAAATATATTTTAATTTTATTTTTTGACAATTATGAAATTTTACATCTTCTAGACTATATTTGAGAAGTGATTTTGTCACATATCTTCTCTACAATCAATTTCACAAAAATAATATGACATGACAACTAAAATTGATGACATATCTTATAGATTAATATGACATGGACAATTATATTTAATGTTAATTTATATTTATAGAATTTTTTATAATATGGTAATAACTCATATATTATATTTATTGTCGATTTATATTTTTGGAATTTTTAAAAATATGTTAATAACTCATAAATCATCATTAAAGTAAATATATTCAATTATGGCATTTCAAATTTCGAAATATCATTTAAATTAAAACAATTCAAAAATATATACATATTTTTAGAAAATTATAAAATTAAATCATTAAATCAAATTAAATCATAAAATCATTAGTTTCTTATATATATCTACAGATTTTATAAATATTGTTTAATTTTAATTTTTGACAATTATGCAATTTTATATATTTATTTAATATATTTAATTAAAATAAATAGATAGAAAAATCTACCTTAGATTATAATTTTAAATATATACATGCACATTCTAAATATAATTCAAAATAAACAAAATTGTTTTTATCTTAATTTTATTGTTCAGTTAAATCAAATTTATATTAAAATATTGCTAAGAAAATGAAAATTTATAATATTAATAAAAACATTAAATATAATTTATATTTATCTGTTAAAAATATTTTAAAAACTTTTTACAAGCACCTAGTTGTTCTAAAAAATAGAAGGTACCTTCTACATATAAGAAAATCTGTTATTGCAAAAATTATTGAAATTCCAGTTAAGTAAATATTCTAAAAATATCCTAAAAAAATTTCTAACTTCGTAAAACGTGTTTTGATCGATTTCTTTTGTCAAATTATCAAAAAAAAAAATTTGAATTTTCTTTCTTCATCAATCTATGATTTATCCATAGTTTGTCTTGTGATTTTCACAAACTCTTGTTCTAATTTTTTAATAAAAATAAAACTTTGTAAAATGTTTTTATAAAGTTTATTTAACGTTTTTTACTAAAACCTTTCTGTAAAGTTTTATTTTTATTTTTATAAAGTTTACAAAGTTTATTTTTATTATAGTTTTATTAAAAACATTTTAATACGTTTTATTTTTATTAATTTTTCATAAAACTAAAAAGTTTACAAACGTTTTTAACTTTTATAAAAATAAAACTTTATAAAGTGTTTTTCTATGAAGTTTGTTTAAATTTTTTATTGAAAACTTTTTGTAAAGTTTTATTTTATTTTTATAAAGTTTACAAAGTTTATTTTATTAAAATTTTATTAAAAACGTTTTGTAAAAATTTTTTTAATTAAAAAAAAATTGTAACTTATTTTTTTTTATAAATTTTACAAAGTTTATTTTTATTAAATTTTTATTAAAACTTTAAATAAATTATTTTTATTTTCTCTTTTTAAAACATTTTTATTTAATTTAAAAAAATTTTATTAGTTTAATGTGTTTTAATTATTTCATCTATATTAATAGACACATACATTGTTACCTTTATACATTATTTCTAATCATCTATGTGTCTATTAATATAGATGAAATAAGCTTGTAACAATAAACACTGGTAAAAATACTTGTAAGTTCTTTAAAAATAAGTCTAGCAACACATAATATTTTTGGAGAAATACTTGGGTTCACCCCTAGAATGAACATGTAGGTTCACCCAACCAATATGATTTCGTTATTTCATATTCAGTATCTTTTAGAAAAGTAAACAAAATATTGTTAAATTTTATTATGTTTTTAAAATAAAAAATAAATAGAAAATAATTGTAGTCACAAAAAAAGATTTTATATTTAAAATACTGCCAACAAAACACTAAACTCTAAACCCTAAATCATAAACCCCAAATCCTTTGATAAATTCTAAATCTTTGGATTTAAAAAAAAAATTAACACAGTTAGCAAAAAACCTAAACCCTAAATACTAAACCCTAAACTCTTAGGTAAACCATGAACCCTTGGGTAAACCCTAAACCTGTGGATAAATTCTAACCCTAGAATTTAGAATTTATTCAAGTGTTTGAGATTTACCAAGGGTATAGGGTTTATCCAAGAGTTCAGAGTTTAGGATTTAGTGTTTGGCTAGCGATATTAAAAATATTTTTTAATGTATTTTTGTTTGCAATATATATTATTTTATTTTTTTAGTTTAAAAACATAATAAAACTTGACAATATTTTATTTCATTTTTTAAAAGATACTGAATATGAAATAACGAAATCATATTGGTTGGGTGAACCTACAGGTTCACTTTAGGGGTGAACCTAAGAATTTCTCATATTTTTGTAGAAATATTTGGGAAATATTTGTTGAGAAATTCTTGGGTTCACCCCTAGAGTGAACATTTAGGTTCACCCAACCAATAGAATTTCGTTATTTCATATTCAGTATCTTTTAAAAAAGGAAACAAAATATTGTCAAATTATATTAATATTTTTAAACTAAAAAATAAAAATTAATATTAATTGCAAACAAAAATACGTTTTAGAAAAATATATTTTTAATACCGTCAGCCAAACACTAAACCCTAAACCCTAAACCCTAAATCCTAACCTTTGGGTAAACCATAAATCTTTGGATAAATTCTAAACCTTTGGGTAAACCCTAAACCCTTGGTAAATACAAAATGGTTGGATAAATTCTAAATCCTACGGTTTAGGATTTATCCAAGGGTTTATGATTTACCCAAGGGTTTAGGGTTTAGTATTTAGGGTTTAGGGTTTAGCGTTTTGCTGATTGTGTTAAAAATAATTTTTTAAAAAATCCAAAGATTTAAGATTTATCCAAGGGTTTCCCATGAATTTAATGTTTATGATTTAGGATTTAGAGTTTAGGGTTTAGTATTTTACTGACGATATTTTAAATATAAAATCTTTTTTTTGCGACTACTATTATTTTATATTTATTTTTTATTTTAAAAACATAATAAAATTTGACAATATTTTGTTTCTTTTTTTAAAAGATATTGAATATGAAATAACGAAATTTTATTGGTTGGGTGAACCTAAATGTTCAATCTAGGGGTAAACCCAAGTATTTCTCATATTTGATGGCGTGCTTTATATTACAGTTTTTGATATAACTCACATTTACAAGCTAGGGCTTTAGAACAACACTTGATTTTAACACGATTCTTTTTGGCAAGAACAACTCTAAAACACTGATCTAATCAATCAATTAAATTTCGATCTTTAACCACAAGAGGTCACGGGACGTGTGAGAATATTCCGTAGGTAACCCCTTTATAAATTATTCAATATGTTGACAACATCAATAAACACAACTTTGTCTTTGACGTTGTTTCATTGAACACGATGAAATATAAAAGAATTATTCTTGGGTTCATCAATGAAATATAAAAGAGTTATTCTTGGGTTCATCATTAAGGTGAACTTTTAGGTTTACCAATCAATAGGATTAAAGTATTTTATGTTTAATATCTTTTAAAAAAGGAAACAGAATATTGTTAAATTATATTATGTTTTCAAATAAATAGCTAAAAATAAATAAAATATTAGTAATTGCAAAAAAATTTAATAAAACTCTAAACCCTAAATCTTAAACCCTAAATCCTAAATCTTTGGGTAAATCCGGAACCCTTGAATAAACTTTAAACCGTTGGATGAATAATAGTTTTAAAAAAAATTAAAAAGTTGAACAAAAACTCTAAACCCTAAATCCTAAACACTAAACCCTAAACCTTTGAGTATATCCGAAATCTTTGGGTAAACTCTTAATTATTGGATGAATCATAGTTTTTTAAAAAAGTTAATTTTTTTTTTACAACTACTACTATTTTTATTTATTTTAGCTATTTATTTTAAAAACATAATATAATTTAATAAGATTTTGTTTCCTTTTTAAAATATATTAAATATAAAATAATTGAATCTTATTGGTTAGGGAACATAAGGCTCATCCTAAGGATGAACTTTTACCATAAGGATGATGAATCCGAGAATAAGTCAATATAAAATGCAACGACATTGTCTTCGATGGTAAGCCATCCCAGTCTATGCTTATCCTATTATATTGAATAAGAAGCAACAATTCTTGTTTTTTCACAAGTCAAATTTAAGATGGGCCCTTACGCTTTTACATGAGAAAGGTTTGTGGTTTTGACGTTGACTTGAGTGTATGTAACTAAGACGTAAGAGACTCAGAGAAACAATAATGAACGTGTAATAAAGGCCAGGTCCATCGGTTGCTTTTTGATAGGGTTCTAGAAAAAATCAATACTATTAATTTTTCAACATGTCTAGTTGATAAATATTGGCTCCAACGATTAATGACAACAAATAATGTATCCTATATTTTCGAATGTAACCACCCATGACACAATAGTATAACGTAACCACCTCCTTCACAATAATAAAACAATAAAAAAATTATATAGGGAACAGTTAATACATGCACTTAAAATACGTAGGTTAACATAACACCCCCTATACTCTCTTTACACTTATCTATTTAATAACTGTCATAATACAAAATTAATTATTTTTAACAAGGTTTTGTTATTTTAAAAAATTATTGTTTGAAAATAAAGTACCATATCAATACTATCAATACTGAAGTATGCCCTATTGATATGAAGTTGTGTCCATTTAAAAAAATGATTTTTATATATAACTGCTTATACATATCTATATAACACGATATTTGTATATAATTTTTAACTGTCGACGGTTACAAAAACGATTGATATATATAACTAACAATTTATATAACTGCTTATACCCCAT
Source organism: Raphanus sativus (assembly GCF_000801105.2). Lineage (NCBI taxonomy): Eukaryota > Viridiplantae > Streptophyta > Magnoliopsida > Brassicales > Brassicaceae > Raphanus > Raphanus sativus. Next base: position 12,169,981 of record NC_079517.1, read on the forward strand.
GATGTTGTTTGTGATCTTCAAAACCATTTTTATGCTAGACGGTGGTTGTCCGTATCAGTGACCACCATATAGTTTTTTCGGAGTTTTGATTGTTGAAAATTGGATATTAGATGACAGATCTATGAACATGAGGCACAAACGGAAAAAAAAGATTTTAATAATTTTGTTAAATATGGTCGTTGATTTCCATGGAAGAAGTTGCAAACGAGTGTGACTCAAATAAATTGGGGAAGATAAAGTCTAATTTACAGTTACACTGTTCACTAAAAGATAAAAAAAAATATAACAACTTATTTTATATAATTGGATATAATATAATAATCAATATTATTAAATTTTAAACATGTCTAATTAATGTTACTTGAGTCCAACTAGAAAAATAAGATATATATAACTGTTTATATGCCAATATAAATATAACTGCTTAACCTTTAATTTTATTTTTAAAAAAATATCTTATTTTTTAGTAATACACATATAACAACTAACCGGTCAAAAAACAGTTACACAATCCGTTTTAAAAAAGTCTGAACTGATACGTGGCAGTTTGTTGAATGGACGACAGTTAATTGTTTTTTACTGGTTACAACCTGTATTTTATAAAAATAATATTTCTTAAAAATATAAAACAGAAAATATATCCGTTCTTTTAACAGCGAATCATAAGTTTGGTCAAACTATTTGAAAAATCGATTTACGGGTGCGGGTTATGAGTATTTTATGCGGAGTGAGTGTGGGTTGTTGAATTTTGGATCGCGGCTACCCGTGGACCCGCAAAGTATTTAAAAAATAAAAATCAAAAAGTAATTTTTCTAAATACAGGAGTTTAAAATAGTAATTTAAAAATTTTAATCATGTATAAATTTTTATTTTAAATATATTTTTATAATAGTTAAATTAAATAATGATTTTTAAAATATATATATAACCTTAGATAACCACAAAATTAAGCGGAGTGGATGCGGGTACAAAATTATTTGTTTTCGGGTTGTGTGAGTCAGATTTTTTTAACAAAACAAAACTGAAAACCCACAGGTTGGCGGGTCAGTGGGGCGAGTTCGACCGCAATCTAACCTTAACCGTGCTACACCGGATCCATTTTTAAATTACTATTATTTAATAAAATATATTTTGGTTAAAATTTATATACAAATATGATTACAAAAAATACAAATATATTCACAAAAAAAACAAAAATATCAAAAATTGAATTTAAAACAAAATATATACCCACTCTTTTAAGGGCGGGTCAAAATCTAGTTAATTATTAAAATAATAGAACAAAGAGAGAGAACGTGTAATAAAGACGAAGTCCATCGGTTGCTTTTTGATAGGGTTCTAGAAAAAATTAATTATTAAAATAATAGAACAAGGAGAGAGAAGGTGAGGAACGGAATTGTCTACGGGTATTTTCAACTCCATTCTATTTTTTCTTCTAAAATCAAATAAAAATGAATATGGAATAAGGATTGATCCAATCTAATTTCATATCTCATTTCGTAATAGTATTTATTTCATGTATGGAGTAATCTAATTTTTGTTTGTTCGTCACTCTATTATGGAATGAGAAATAGAGTAGGATATGAATATTTTTACTCCATTTTTATTTTTACTCTATTTTGAAAGAAAAAATGAAGTATTACATCGAAAATGCTCTAAGTTCATCGGAGAATTCTAACGAGAGTATATCTTATTAAAAATAATACAGAAAAATTAAAAGAAGGCGAGAGATGTAGGAGGAGTTGTCTGCAGAGAGGTGCAGAGAAGTGTGTAGATACTAAGTTCTACAGCTGTCGTCTGTTTGTTGGATTTTGTATATATATATATTTTTTTTATCGTCTGAAGTGTTGAAACACAATACAAAAGAACCTCCAAAGAGGGTAATGCCGTATGCAACAATGCAAGGCAATAAGACAAAAAGCAACAACATTCTAAATAAAAATATAATTTTTTATTAAAATAATAATTTTTCTATTTTTTTAGAACCTTTGGTAGGTTTTCACCGATGGACTTGGTCATCGGATATCAGCTTTTTGCTGTAAACCAGGCTTTCAAACTGGATATCAGCTTATCAAACCCTTCCACACTTTTTTATTTAGTTTGGTCTGTTATTTGGTCGTGGAAGACACCCCACCTCTTTTTCTTGCACAATAATCATGAGTACTGGTATTGATTCTGTATCCCGTCTGGATGTGTTTCTGAGTTTCAGAGGCCTAGACGTGCGTAGAAGTTTGGTTAGCCATCTCTATACTGAGCTTTCTCGGAGGGGCATAAAATGTTCTTTAGATGAGGAGGAGGAGAAAGATAGAGGGAGGCAGGTTTCACCTTCCCTTCTCCGTGCAATTTCAGAGTCGAAAGTGGCAGTGGTTGTGTTATCTAATTACTACGCTTCTTCGAGCTGGTGTTTGGATGAACTGGAAAACATTATGAGTCATGCTCGAAATAAATCGACGGCCGTGGTGCCTATCTTCTACGAGGTAGATTCTTCTGACGTGAGAAATCAAAGTGGCATATTCGGGGAGGAATTCGAGAGACATGGTCAAGAAGAGAATCCAGAGACGTTGCAGAAGTGGAGAGACGCTTTGATAAAACTGACCTACAAACCTGGCTTCTCCTCTCATGATTCGTACGCCATTACAGTTTTTTTAAAGCTTTTCCCGCCTTCCTGTTAGTGTTTCAGAACTTTTAGCATTCAACATCTTCAAACATCATTTATTTATTTTTCTCCTATAGACATCAAAAATATTTATGCATATATTAAACACAGGTAGAACAGTTCAAACATTTGTATTTACCGTCAACACTTTATTTATAGAAATACAAACAGTCAAATGTATGCATAAAGATTGTGGTTGAAATTTGATAATAATGCCATATCTCTTTTATTGTTTTTTAATCTTGTCTACTCCGCATAATAATTTTTTTTATTGTTTTTTAATCTTGTCTACTCCGCATAATAATTTACTTTGACAGGCAGGATGACTCGAAGCTGGTTCGCGAAATTACGCGTCACGTGTCTAGTTTGTTGTCTGAATCTCGTCTCCAGAAGGAGCTGCGTCCAGGAAAATCAATTGAAGAAAACACGTTAACTGCAAAGAAAACTTCTTCAGGTCGGCTAGTCTCTGATTCCGACAAGCTTATGTCTATCATATCTGACTCATCCAACAGCCTAGTTACCATGGATCGTCACATGGAAGTGATGTATGAGATCTTGGAGTTACAATCTACTAGCGAAGTTAGAATAGTTGGCATTTCAGGCGTCACGGGAATTGGCAAAACTACTATTGCGAGGCTTATTCACCAGAAGTTATCCACAGCTTTTCAAAGTCATAGCTTTCTTGACACCTCGAAGATCGTTCATGATCCCATTTCAGGCACTCAGGGAATTGGCAAAACAAGTATTCTGAGCAGCCTTTACCAGAATTCATTTCAAGATCATTACTCACTTAAGACTTCGAAGACCATTCACGATCAAGGCCTCGTCAGCCGTGCTTCCTCATCAGGTTCAATGAAAAAGCTTCCTTCTCCAAGAGGTCTGAAAAGAAAATCATTACAAACGAGTTCTGACTTGGGCTCTGATGATAAAAGGACACTGTTTTGGCACCAAAAAAGATCTTTGGTCATAGTTGATAACGTTGAGACTATCAAACAGCTAGAGGAGATCATGAAAGATGTGAGTTGGCTTGGTCCAGGAAGTAGAGTTATTATAACCACACAAGACAAGAATTTACTTTTAGCTTGTGGAGTTGAACATGTCTACGAAGTGGACTATCTGAGATATGATGAAGCTCTTGAGCTCTTCAGCCAATGTGCATTCAAGAAACAGTACCCAACTGCAGATTTTGAACAGCTCTCGGTCCGTGCAGTACAGCTAACCGGCTGTCTTCCTTTGGGTCTTAAGCTTCTCGGTTCTTTTCTATGTGGCAAAACTAAAGAGGACTGGGAAACAGAAGTGAAGAGTCTCGAAGCAAAACAAGATAAAGCTATTCTCGAACTATTAAAGATTAACGTCCAGGGCGTACCACATGGTCGAACCAAAGAGGACAGGGAACATGACGTGCAGATGCACGAAAAAAAGAAGAAGATAAAGCCATTGTAGAACTATTGAAGCTTAGCCCACAACGCATACCCTCACACTGCATATTCTTACTACCACAAATCTTTATATATCTATCTTATTAAAACAGAAACATTTTGTTGGACCTAACTACTATTTTGTAAGATTTTAAATTGAATACACGTTTTTACAAAGTTATATTCACATGCATTCATTAATAAGCTCTCCCTTATATTTTGATTGGTTTAGGAAATAAATGATCAAAACGTTAGTTAAAAGATTTGAAATATATTCATGTGCATAAGATTAATAACTCCATCTTTTCATTATTAAATTGCTGCATAGTTGCATATGACTACTATAATTTTTAAAGTTTCTTCGGGTTGTACACAGTGTATATAATGTACAAATATTTGTGTAGATTCTATTTACCTGTATTTTACATAATGTCTAATTTTATTAAAATTGAATTTAATACAGAACCTTAAAAATACATATAAATTTTGAGAAGGTATATTTGTTAATATAATATAAAATATAAGAAAGTGCTCTGATATAAGTTTTCAATTATATAGTAGTCAATTATAAATATTCATCATAATTTTTTGTCAACCTAAATGTTCATTCTGTAAAAATCCAAAAGTTTAACAAATGTTTGATTACTTATTTTATCTTAGTTTAGAGATATTAATAAAATTGAAAATTATGTGTATATGCACGGGTCTGAATAATAATATTGACTAGACATATATAATAATATTATATAGATTAATTAGACACATACGTAAGGTATAAAAATCAATGAACCAACTAATATCCAATATTTTTTAATAGAATCGATTTAACATTTGAAATTTATTTGAATAGATGCCATAATAATATTTTGTTAAAAAAATCATTTTTGAACATCGGTTCATATCACAAGTTCATTTCGGTTATCACCATGGTTAATAAATTTTTCATCTCAAACTGATCAAACACAATTTTTAATTTAGAGGTTTCTATTCAATTCGCACTTACAAAATAATAAAAGCCCGCCCGACCGGGCGGGTCATGATCTAGTATCCATTAAAACAGTTGCAATGTATTGTTTGCATACATGGTTATTTGACAAAAAGTATTGTTATCTGTGAAATCAGTTGTATGATACCTATATTGTATGATATCAGTTGCAATGTATTGTTTGCATGAAATCATGTAAAATCAAATAAGAATTTCATTACCGTTTGTGTAAAAAATATTTATGCAAATAGTTTTTTTTTGTGATGAATAAATTTAACATTTATTAAAAAAAAACACATCTATGCTTTTCAAGAATTCGAATAAAGGAAAACATCTTTAAAATCTTAGTGAAAGTACTCTTAGTCCAACCCTTTAACTAAGAGTTCATTAACGTTTATACACTAAGATGTCTGAATTTTTCGGCTCAGAATAACTTAGCTAAACGTGAATCTTCAGAAAGTAAATAAAATTACTGACCTTAATATTTTCATAATCTGTAATAATATAACTAACTAGATTTAAAAATATTATAACAAGACTATGTAATATTAGTTTTTTTCCGGTGTCACTTAAATTAGGGACTTCTAACACAATATTCAAGAGTTCTTTCCAGCTGATTTAATGATCTCCGGTAGTTCGTTTACATATTTTCACTACAAACGTATCTTTGGTTTCTTCTGAATTCAGTTGTCTCAGTCTCTAGCCTAAATGTTATTGTAGAGGGGACATCTTCTCCAGGTTGATCTTGTCTGTTTGGTCAGCTTCAAGAATCAAGCGAACTCCACATGATTTTATCTCTGCTGGGGGAAACTTAAATTCATCTGAGAATTTCAGATCGGATATGGAGCTGAAATTGTCGATGTCTTCGCCTAGTGTTTTTGACGCCCTGAACATAGCCAGATGATCTAATGTAACAGCTTATTTTTTTCCTCCTCGATACTATGATAACTACTATCATGAGAATGAAAGAAATCTGGTATAAGCTCTAACTGAAAGATACTGTCAACTTCCCAACTCCAACTATACGAAAATGGCGAAAACTGCATATGAAAGAGCCTCTCGCAAGCAAGCATGACACACGCATCAAAAGCTAGAACTCTACAAGACGACCAAGTTTGAGGTATTTCAACTGTTATGGACTTCCCTGTCTCTGTACCATCATAGTAACTAGGCACTGCGGTTGCAGGAAAACAAGCGAATCTCGGTGACTCCTATTCATCAAAGAAAGAGAATGATCAAACTTATGTAGCAAATGTACAAAATCTTTTTAAAAAAACATACCTCTTCTTTGTCTCCATTCTTGAGAAACTGAGTGATCAGATGCTCGTCTTGTTTTAAACAGAAGCAATGGCTAAAATCAAGGTGTTTTACAGAATGGTTCAAAGGAAGGGAAACAGTTTCCAGGGATTCACAGCCATGAGCGTAAAGATACTTGAGGGACAAGGGAACTCCTTCTATCGACTTGAGTTTCTTGCACTTTTTGAGGCATAGAGTTCCCAAAGAGGAAAGTTCTATGATGCTTGACGGAAAGGTCTGAAACTCATGGCTGCTAAGATCTAAATATGACAGCTTGACAAAATATCTAGGCTGGTCTGATATTAACCGAATGTTCTTGCAGCTGTCTACCCAAAGCTGACGCCATTGGAATCTTCCGAAATGTTGTTCAGTATGAGACATATCCAACAAAAGGTTACAGCCAGAGAGTTTGATAGTCTCCAACTGAACTAGCTCTGGTAATGCTTTGAGTCTGCAGCAGTTACAGAGGCTGACGTGAAATTCTACTTATGTCTGGAGTCTGAACATCAAAATATAAAAATAAAATTCAAAAGATTAATTTTTTAAATACTTAAGAGTATAATTTAACTTCATGTTTATTATTAAGGGTGGACGAGTTCATGTCTTGAAAATTTTAAAGATCTATTTAGATAATTATAAATTTCGGTTTAGGTTTTCAGTATTGATTTTCGATATTAAAATTTTAGATCTACTTAATCAGTTTTTGTCTATCTATTGTGCGTCACTGTTACAGTTGACAAGTTATCTTCCCCTCAAGCTTTCTCTCTCTACCAATTAAGCTTTCTCTCTTCCCTGCCTCCGTTAGACCCGCTCTGTATCTTTTTATGCGTCTTCCTCTTCTCATTAGGGATTCGGATTCATTGAACAGCAAACTCACATCATCTGCGTCTCTTCTCTCTCTTTGTACACGATGACCTCGAAGAGCAGCGGCTTGTCAGCGGCGCTGGTCTCGAATCTCCAGGATGTGCTTTCCAAGAGAAAAGGAGTGAACGATGGATCGGCGGAGGAGCCTCCTCCGTCTACTTCTGATTCCCTCGATGTTACGGCCAAGGAGAAGGAGAGTGATGACTCAAGACCCATCGTTTTAGTGACGAATGGAGATGGGATTGATTCGCCAGGTCTCGTCTCTCTCGTCGAGGCTTTGGTTCGTGAAGGGCTCTACAATGTCCATGTCTGTGCTCCTCAAACGTGCGGTTCGATTGTTTGATTTGTTTCAATCTTGTTAAAGTTTCCAACTTTCGGGGACCCACAACGTGTCTGAATTGGAATGTGGCAGGGGCAAATCGGCTTCTTCTCATTCTGTGACTCCTGGAGAAACCATTGCTGTAAGTTCCGCTGTTATCAAAGGTGCCACAGCCTTTGAAGTTTCAGGTATGTTGTTGATTTGATTGAATGGTTATTAAAAATGAACATTTCTAGTCTGAAAGTTGGAGTCTTTTGTTGTTGTTGTAACAAGATCCATTGATTCCCAACTTGTTAGAAAGAAAACTGTATACTTCTCGCCAGTTTAGCGTCTTTAATACAAGATGTTTGATATTATTATTATTGTTGTTGTCTCAGGGACTCCTGTGGACTGCATCTCATTAGGATTATCTGGAGCCCTTTTCGCTTGGTCGAAACCAATACTGGTTCGCGTATTTTTAATCATCTCCTTGTATATGTTATATTTCGTATCGTATCTCTCGTAATTTCTGTATATTTTTCCTTGCTTATTTACATTCAGGTGATTAGTGGAATCAATCAGGGATCAAGCTGTGGTCATCAAATGTAGGTGCTTTTGTCTTTGTCTCCCCATCTCTGCTATGTGTTTCCTGATGCAAGAATACTCCAGGTTCTATTCCGGTGCAGTAGCTGGCGCTAGGGAAGCCTTGATTTCTGGAGTACCCTCTTTGTCAATATCACTCAACTGGTGAGTCTATCGTGGGAATCCGTTAGTGTTGCTATATATCATGAGACTTTTTAGGCCATCATTTTTTTCCTTATCTATTATAGGAAGAAAGATGAAAGCCAAGAAAGTGACTTTAAGGATGCTGTTGGTGTCTGTTTACCTTTGATAAACGCAACAATCAGAGACATTGAGAAAGGAGTTTTCCCTAAAGATTGCTCTCTCAACATACAAATTCCAACATCACCCTCATCAAACAAGGTTTGTTTTTGTTTATCAGAAACCGATTGGTTCCGATTCTGTATGCTAATAACACAATCTATGCTTGCATTTGTTACCATGTTCTCTGATGTTGTGAAATTAGAGCCTCACTGTCCAATGTTATAAGAAAGCTCACGTTTCATGTACATATGAATAGGGTTTTAAGGTAACAAAACAAAGCATGTGGAGGCAGAGTCCTAGCTGGCAAGCTGTTTCTGCTAACCGTCACCCAGGTGCTGGAAATTTCATGTCGAACCAACAAAGCCTAGGAGCTCAACTTGCCCAGCTTGGTAGAGATGCTTCAGCCGCTGTGGGTTTAATTTCTGTAATTGGTTGTTGGTTCTAAGGTCCATGAGTAGTCAAATTAGATACTGAGAATAAGATATTTGGCAATCTCAGGGGGCTGCTCGCCGTTTTACCACACAGAAGAAGAGTATTGTGGAGATTGAATCAGTTGGTGTTGCTGGTAAAACTGATAACCGTGTTAAGAAACACTTCCGCCTAGAGGTAACAAAAAGTTTGAACCGTTCTCTTCACAAATCCTTTGGATATTACGTATTACACCGTCGCGTTTACAGATTCTGACTACAGTATGGTTATGTGCAGTTTGTGGCCAAAGAACAAGAACATACGGATGACGATTTGGATATCAAGGCTTTAGAAGATGGTTTTGTAAGTTGTCGTGATCATGCTTGTTTCTGTATCATTCATAATAAGAGTTTGTGTGGTTTTCTTGAATCTCCAAGGAAAACATATCTGGATTCTAAACTGCTTCCGTTTTATATACCGACCTTTTTGGTAATGACAGGTTTCTGTGACTCCACTGTCTCTACTTCCAAACATAGATTCAGAAACTCAAGCCGCGGCATCAGAATGGATCTACAAATACCTTAACGCCGATCAATGAAAAAGGGTGATGTGGCCAAAACACTGCCAAAACATCTGGTAACTCGATGCTGCATTTGTTTGTTCGTGTGGTCTTTGTAGGCAATTAGCCCTTTTGTTTATCTATTTTATTCTAGAAGCCTCGTGGGGTGTTTTTGTTGGTTTGTTTGTTTGTTTTGTCAGTAGCTATTTGGGAACGCTTACTTTTGTAATTGGCAAAAAGGGTTTGTCTGATTTTAATTTGAAATGGTGGCTATAGATTTGACCTTAGTATGATAATGGATCATGACAATGCAGTGATTTTGATTTCATATAATCTTGCAAGCATCTCGTCTCGGTTATTACCTTCCTCGATCTTAGTCCTCCAATGACAACAGCCACATATCATATTTCAGAATACAAGAAGAAAAATACATAACAACTTTTGCATAGATATCACCATGAAGGTTCTACTACTACAGGGACAGCATCACTTTCTTTCTAGTCAAGTCTTTATTGAAAGCTGAATAACATTAGTTTAGCGAACTATCAACATAGATAGCAGAGCCATCGATCACTTTCATTGTATCCGGCACATTGACATAAATCTTTTGAGTAAGCTTAGAACATGATCATCACTTTAATTGTCAAATCAACATGTGATATGAAGCTGAATGTTTTTCTTCATCTGCTCCGACATACTGTTCCAATTCTATTTGATGTCTCGGAAGGTATTCACCTGCCCCGATGTAGTTTGATACCTGACGGCTACCGTTATCTTGTGATGCTTCGAGCTTGCGCAATGTTGTTTTCCAACTCTCTTCGTCTTTATCAAACAATAGTGAACCAAGCACTTTGAGAGCCAGAGGAAGACGTCCAGCAAATTGGACAGCACGAATGGAGAACCCTTCAAAACCAACAGGAGGGTAAGGCATCTTGAAAGCATAAAGAGAGAAGAGTTGAAGAGCTTCGTCATATCTCAGAGACTCCATATGGTATGTATATTTTACTCCGCATGAGTTAATAAGCGTATTGTTGGACCAAGATGTCATGATAACTCTACTTCCAGGACCGAGCCACCGGGAAGCCTTCATTGCATCCTTATGTTGTTCATGGTTAGTATCATGAACACCATCAATAACAAGCAGGACGTGTCGGTTTACAAGAAAGGGTTTGATGGCATCAAAGATGTTATCGGAACTCTTTTTGCGTGTAAGATGTTGTAGTAAACTTGGTGAGATTCGGTTTCGGTAGATGTTGTTGACATTGCTTAGGAAGCAGTGGTGCTGAAAGCGTCGTGAGATGTCGTTGAAAACACATTCCGCGAGTGTCGTTTTACCGACGCCGTCTTCACCCCAAATGCCAACAGTACGGACACTTTCCTTAGATTCCAAATCCAGCAATGCATAGACTGCTGTCTTGTGGCGATACATCCCAACAAGACCATCTGCAGGAGACGGTGATTCATTCGACAAATCATGGTCTTGGCTCTCAGGTCCAGCTTCTCCAGACCTAGGCAGGCTTTGGGGTACGTCCTTCATATACGTATCACTCATCAATGTCAACTGGCTGGATGCGTGGCCAGTGGCTGCTGCTTGTCGAATTTCATGCCGGCGAATTGTAGGAAACGGAGGAGAAGAAATGCTGATGAGTAGATCATCAAGCATCTTGGAATCATCCTCCCTGCAAGACACAAAATCGTTAAAATAATATAGAAAGCACTGTATATACAGGGTTTGATAACTAATAAGCGTTTAGGTATCCATTAAAGATATAAATCTGATTTACATATATATATATATATATTTGAATATCCACAACATTTTAATCTTGTTCGAGTTTGGTTTGATTCTTAGATTACCAAATTTTGAATTCATTCGGATATTTAATCAATTTTAGTTTAGATTCAGTATTGCTTTCGAACCAAATTCAACTCGGTTCTTCAAATTCAAATTTTTTGTTCAGCTTTAATTAATCTAGTTCTTTTGCATGTTGAGATCACATTAAACCTTTTTTTTTTTGCTTTTTCTCTTACTATTAGAGTACAGAATGAAAAAAATATCCCAAACCAAACCAAAGCCAGATCCATACTGACTTAATTTAAATCAAATTATATGTCTAAACCATATAGTTAAAATTTTATCAACCCGAATAATTAGGTTTAGTTTGGTTTAAATTTAAAAACTGAAGTGTTGTTTAAATAAATTAACTACATAACTAATCATGTTAAGATTTAAATTATTTAATCATTTAACCTAAATAACTATATATAATTTATATTTTTGATGAGTACAAAAAAACACAACTAAGAATGAAATAAATGAGTATGAATCTCATATATTAATATCCAACCCGAAAAACTACCTATAATATTTATATTAGGTTTAAAGTTTAGGTTTATATTTATATATGAGGAGAATAATAGTTTAGTGTCAAAATAATGATTTTCTTCTGTTTTTCTAAATTATATATTTGTAACCAAATTAGAACAAAACTAATAATTCAACTCGGTTGAACTAAGCAAATAAAAATAAAATCAAATTAAACCTAACATAAACCAAACTAAACTAACTTTAGTTGATTTTGATTACAGTTTTTTTAGACCCAAATAAAGTAAACTAAAGCAAACTCAAATCAAATCTGAATTTAAATTGAAATGTCCGCCCCTAATTAAAGTGGTAGTTTAAGCTTGGTCACAAGCTGCTTACGGGCGTAAATTACATCAATCGATAATCCAGTATCCGACCACTAAGCGTGATCGACTAGTCCATCGGACTTATGCCCATGCCATTACAGGATTTTTAAGTCTCCACTTAAGGGCTCTTGGTTACGCAAAGTGGTCTGGAGAGCGAGAAAAGCCCATATAAATTCTCTCGTGGCCAACACGGATCGAACCCAGGACGGACACTCCAGCCGGAGTTCCTTTACCACTAGGCCAACACGCGTTGGTTGATTTTCTATATCTGAGGCACATAAATGCTATTAACCTATTGTTGTTCCACAAATGTTTTATCAGTGATACGATCATACAAAATTCACAATGTCCTTTTAGCAAAATAAAATAAAAATAATTCACAAAGTCTCAAAACATAACAATACAGTAAACATACTATAAATTATGATATTTTAATGATTTATAGAACTATTTATTAATAATATTATTTTGAGATTGATATGTTTTAAAATATGATTTAGGTTAAATAAAAATATCTAATTTTACTGTTTGATGTTTTGATTACATATATGTATTTTTTATTTTTATTTTCTTTTTGTTTTTTTTTGTAACATTACTTTAGCGTATTTGTAAAAAACACTGGCCGAAATGATTATTGCGATTTCGGAGCTTAAGGAATGGTGTGGGAGTAAATTTTTACCAATTTTGGGAACAAAATTTAGGTTCGGATATCTGCAACCGCTCCAATGCATTCCTCCAGCGAGTCACAGTCTCGGGAGCTTCTCTCTCTTCATGCCTCCTCAACTCGTCGGCGAATTTCCCAGTCCAATCCACCGGATCCACTTCGTAGAAGACTGCTTTGACACTCCCCCGATAACTATACCTTGACTGCTCAATGATCTCCGCGAGTACCTTCAAGCACCAGGCGGAAGAGGCGTAATTCTCCGATATCACAACGACGCCAACGTTTGACTCTCTGATAGCCTTTGCGACCTCCCGTGATATCCTCCCGCCTCTCGCCTCCTGGTTTTGATCATCGTCTTTGTAAGCCGGAATCCGTTTTTGATCCAACGAACGATAGAGATGGCTCACGAAAGTCCTACCTGTATCCTCCCTTCTAAAACTCAAGAACACCGAGGGAGAATAATCCATATGATTACTACTAGATCTCGAAGTTATGATGGATATTTGAGTTTGGATCTCGAAGGTGCAAATTATGTAAGCAATAATATTCCAAAAGTCAACGGATTATAATAATATGATATTGCAAGTGTGTAAACTTACAGGACGGCATTGACTGGTCTTATTATTCATGAATTCGTCTTTCAGATTTTCTCCAGCTGCAAACCTTCTTTCTTGGCCGCACGGAGAGTAAGACTGATATGGCTTCTTCATCCTCTTCGTCTGCTATGTGGAAGTACGATGTGTTCCTAAGTTTCAGGGGAGAAGACACCCGCAAGAACATTGTCAGCCATCTGCACAAAGAACTTGTCAACAGAGGAATCGTTGCCTTCAAAGATGATAAAAGGCTTGAGATGGGGGACTCCATTTCCCAAGAAATCACCAGAGCCATCCAAGAATCAAGATCCGCTCTTGTGATTCTCTCCAAAACCTATACTTCATCTAGGTGGTGCCTGGACGAGCTCCTGATGATAATGGATCTCCACTTGAAGAATGGGATGAAAGTCGTCCCCGTTTTCTATGGAGTTGATCCTTCTCATGTGAGACATCAGACTGGGAGTTTCACGTTGGAGAAATACCAAGGCTCAGAAATGGCTAATAAGGTCTCCAATTGGAGAGAAGCTCTCACGCAAGTCGCCAGCCTAGTAGGCAAGGATTCTGAAACTTGGTAAGTTTTCACTACCACCACACACACGCACATATATGTATATGATGGTTATGAATTTTATGATATCTATCTAAACGTTCATATATGTTCTGCAAATTTTCCATATTATAGTGAGAACGAGGCCTCGATGGTTGAAGAGATTGTTGAAGCCATTTCAAACCACGTGTTTGTTATGCAGCCAGTAGATTTCAGCGATCTTGTTGGAATGGACGAACACATGGAACGACTGAAAACTCTGTTGAGAATGGAGTCTAAGGATGAGGTTCGTATGATAGGAATCTGGGGAATGGGAGGCATTGGCAAAACCACCATTGCCAGATGTCTCTTTGGCCGGTTTTCAAGGCTATTTCCAGCTCGTTGTTTCCTTAAAAACGTTTCCAAGATTTGTAGAGATCATGGCGTCTCCTATTTACGGGAAAAGTTTCTTTCAACCACACTCTGTCTCCCCGAGAACTCGAGCTTAGAACTTGAACCCCATGAGATTAAGGATAGGTTTGGAAATCGGAAAGTCTTTGTAGTCCTTGATAATGTGGATGACATCACACAGGTGCATGTCCTCTCCAAAGATTCTGGCTGGTTTGGTCCAGGCAGCCGAATCATCATAGCAACCCGGGACAAGGGCTTGCTTAATGCATGGGGAGTCAGAACTCTATATGAAGTTAAATGCTTGGATGATGATGCTTCTCTTAAGGTATTTAACCAGTTGGCTTTTGAAGGAGGGTTTCCTCCTTCAGACGTTTATGAAAAACTGTCAATCCGAGCGTCTTGGCTTGGTCAAGGTCTTCCAGCCGCTATTGAAGCTTACGGTCTATTTTTCCGAAGACTGACATCCGTGAAGGAGTGGGACGATGCGTTATGTAGATTCATAAGAGCTCCTGATAAAAATGTCCTGGAGATCTTGAAAACTAGCTACAATGCCTTAGAGGAAGCAGATAAAATTGTTTTTCTTCATGTCGCATGCCTCTTTAATGGAGAACCTTTCCAGCGTGCCACTACCCTCCTCGATGATGGTGAGCTACAAGGTTGTCTGGGAGTAAAAACATTGGCTGACAAGTCTCTAATTGAAATAACTGCTGGTGGGTATATAAAGATTCATTCTTTGGTGGACCAAACTGCAAAAACAGTTGTCAATCGAGAATCCGCGCAGAGGTCCGGGGGACGAAGAGTTTTGTGGGATCCTTATGAAATTTACAAAGTGTTTGAACGTAAAGCGGTAAGACTCGACTGTATCTGTTGCTGTTCTTGATGGTTTCTGCACTATTATTGTCTGTATGCTAACTGACTTTGTCGTTTTTAATCCCACAGACAAACGAACCAACGGAATGCATGGGGCTACACATGTGTGATATGGTTTTTGGGTTGCATCTGGGTGGGTATCCAGAATATCATCACGATACTCTCAAATTCCTTAAGGTCTACAAGCACTTGGACCATATAAAGACCAAGCTGCATTGCAGTAGTGACGATACATATCTACTTTCATCGAGGCTAAGGTTACTACATTGGGACGCATTTCCTCTGACAACCTTCCCTTGCCGATTCTGTCCACTAGATCTTGTTGAAGTTAGTCTACATGGAAGCAGTCTCACAAGCTTCTGGAAAGAAACCGTGGTAAAAACTCTTAACAGGTCAATGCTTATTACCATGCATCTTCTAGTACTATACATTAATACAAGTTCGCTATTCTTTGTTGAATTATGCTGCAGGAGATGCCAAACTTGAGAAGATTGGACTTGTCAGGCTCAGTAAATCTGGAACAACTTCCAGATCTTTCCATGGCCGTTAATTTGGAGGAATTGACAACTCAAGGATGCAAGAGGCTGAAGAGAATTCCGGAGTCCATCAGTAACCTTACTAGGCTGACGAAGCTTGATGTCTCATACTGCGATGAGCTCAATAGTTACCACATCACTATAAGGGAATTGACTGGGCGCCGTCGGCAGATTGTTTTGTATATCTCGGGCGAAGAAGTGGAAACGGAATACATTAAAAATCTAGCCATAGGGGGTAACATACATATTCAGATGTTGTCACTTGCCGGTAACGCTGATCACCTCTGTTTTAGTACTGAGGATCAGGCACCTGATGAGTTAAAAAATAAGGAGCCACCAGAAGGAGATCATGACGAACAGTTGTTTCATGGTCTTGGATTGCCTATGTCGGAGTTCCATGATCATGATTGGATGATGCATAGGGACCAGCCAGTACCTCATGATCATGCCCCACAAGATTTTCATGGATTTAATTCCGTAGACATCGTAAGGGTCAACTACAACAGTGATGGTGCAAGCTTCCTCTGCAATAGCCTTTCCATGTTTCCCTGCTTGAAAGAGTTAAATCTAATCAACCTAAACATCAAAGTGATCCCGGATGATATACGCGGCTTGCAATTCTTAGAGAAACTAGACTGGAGCGGTAATGATTTCGAGACTTTACCAGAAACAATGAAGCAACTTCCCAGGTTAAAATACATTAGCCTTTGTAACTGCAGAAGACTTAAAGCATTGCCAGAACTAGTTCAGTTGGAGACAGTTAAACTCTCTGGCTGTGTGAACCTCGAATCATTGTTCAAAATTTTCCATGGTGATCAAGATTGGGGCAGATGGGGGTTGCGTGAGCTTTGGGTTGACAACTGCAACACCATTCAGTCCATTTCAGATCAGCTTGGGCGTTTTACCAAGCTATCGTATGTAGATCTTAGCAGCAATGACTTTGAGAGATTGCCATCAAGCATCCGGGACCTCTCCTCTTTGAGAACTCTCTGCCTCAACAAGTGCAAGAAACTCAAGTCGATAGAAGAATTCCCCTTGTGTCTCAAGTATCTCTACGCACATGGCTGTGAATCCCTGGAAACTATTTCCTTTCCTTTGAACCATTCTATAAAACACCTTGATCTTAGCCATTGCTTCGGTTTAAAACAGCATAAACATCTGGTCACTCAGTTTCTAACAGAGGGACAAAACGAAGAGGTATGTTATCAGCTTATGTACCTTTGTTCCATCCACTCTGCAAAAAGCATGAAGTTGATCATCTCTTTCCTTTTTGATGTTGTTTTCTTCCTCGAATAGGACTCACCGAGATTCGCTTGCTTTCCTGGAACCGAGGTGCCCAATTACTTTGATAATGTATGGACAGGAAAGTCCTATACAATTGGCTTACCCTGGCCAAGCCCGAAACTGATGGGTTTTGATGGATTTATCGTGATTGCTTGCGAGAGGCCCTTTCAGATACAATTCTCGCCACTTTTTTATGACTATTATTGGGGATATGAACGATACTTTCATTTGTACCTTCAACAAGATCTCTTTCATTGCCGGGACAGTAATTTTCATATTACTGAAGAAGAAGAAGCTGTTAAATCAGATCACCTCGTTATCATCCGCGGGATAAAGAACTTTAGCGACTCAATTAACAAGTTCGGCATCGAATCCCACCTGCAGTTATCGAAAGAGTTAAAGTCTCCCTCCGCGGAGATTAAGTCATGTGGGTTTAGATTGATTTGGGAAGAGGACGTAAGAGATAAGATTAAAACCAAAAAGAAGAAAAGTCTGACCTCTCGTCTCTCTTCCCTCTTCAAATCGGAAAAGTTGAAGAACATTTCGAATCCCGGTCAAAAGCCAGAGTGGTTATAGGTACTTTTTAAAAGTTTCGTTTAATTTAGTTAGTTTCAGTTTTTTCAAAAAGCAAGACGAACTGCTCAAGGTGGTGCCATTTTCTACGAGGTTGATCCTTCACAAGTGAGGATACAGATGGGAGAAGTGTGAAACAGTTCAAGAAACAAGAGGAGAGATATAACAGAGAGAATCCAATCGTGGAGGGATGCGTTAACAAAATTGGCTATTCTCTCCGGCTAGTGTTTAAAGAACTGGTAAAATCTCCATAAGGACCATATCTATTACTGAATCTTGTTGATATGTTGGATAGAAGTTTTCAGAGTGGAACCGTGTTTTCTTCAGGGAAGATGACTTGACGCTGGTGGACGAAGTTATGGGGAAAATATCAAAGATGTTGTTCTCGGCAACATCTTGCAATGGTAATAACCTAATTGTATAAGTCTTTCCAACTACAATATTAAAATAAGAAAAATACAGTTGGATGTTTAGCCTATGACCCTTTTGTCTAAATTTGCAACAGCTTTGGCCTTTTACTCTAAAATTAGGTAACACAAGAAACCATGACACTCACCAAAGGAAACCATGACACTCACCAAAAGAAACCGTGACGTATAAGAATAAGAAAAGTCTTATTTCACCTGTTCATTGAGTAACAAAACACTGTGACAGTCCAGTCTGTCCACGAATGTATGACTCGGCACCTAAAAGTAGCATTCATTACTGCGTTACTAACTCAGTGACTGCAGGACCATATCGCATTAAATCTGCTAGAAACTTTCAACAACAATTATATTTAGGCTATACAAACAGTTAGGCTTTACAAACAGAGTATATCAAGAATAAATTATCCAGATCTCCAGTGTTTGTGACGTTGCATGACATAAATTAAATTAATATATATTTCAGGATGGCTGTTATGTTGCTATTTAGTATTGTCTCTATAAAAAGGTAGAACAATTCTGTAGTGATTTAGAATACTCGTTTTCTTTACTTTACAAGCCTCAATGTCAGGGTGTCAAGAATGGCGGGCGGTACCTGAATAGGATTGGCTTCTTTTTTTGAACAAAGGATTGGCTTCGTTATCCTCTCCTAAGTTTTGTGATCCACATTATTCCTTATAAATTATTGAATTCATTAACTCCCCCCACCCCCCCCCCCCCAACCATATCGAAGCTATCGATTTCAAAAATTAATTCTATATTTACAATGGAGTCTACTAAATCGATTTCAGTAATTTGATATCACATTTTTATAAATTGTGATTAATTACCCGACTCGACTATAACACACATTCGACTTAATCCGATCCAAAAGTGTAAAAAAGAATGAACAACTAGCTAAAATTTTCATTTTCTTGATACTATAAATCAGAAAATCAGTGATAGATTTCTGTAATTTTATGTTAGATATAAAATGAATAAAAATAAAAATAATCAAAATAACAACAAACGAATCTAATGACAACTAAATGATTTGACCTAAAATAAAAACCCATATTGAGTAATATTTTAGGTTTTCACTTCCCTGTAAAAAAAAACTAAAATATAATAAAATTATTTATTATTTTTTCATAAAATATTTATTATTTAGTTTTCTTTCTTGTTTAAAAATATTTTAATTTGATTTTGGTTTGGTTAATCTTTAGTTAAAAAATCAAGCTTACTTGAAAAAAATTCATTTGTCTTATATTTATATCTAAAGATTACAATTATTTCAGATTTTATATATTTAAATTATAATTTAAAGTTAGATTTCAATCAATTTCTCAAGTTTAAACAAGCTTTGTTATACTTTCATATTCTCTTCCACGTTGCACATGAGTCCTAATTTCAGTGAAAGAAGATATAAATTATCTTTTGTCAAACTTTGTACTTGTTTTTTAAAAACATTTATTTCAAAAAACAACATTTGTCAGGTCAAGGTTGAGTTGTATCAGATTCGAGTTAGATTAGGGGTAAACAACATTTGTTAAATGTGTTTACATTGCAGATTTTACTGATTTTGTGGAAGTAATCCAAATCCAATAGTATGAATGGTTTATTGAGGAGATTTTCATGTTTGAGGAGGGCAGTCATCAAAAAAAATATGGGGTATAATGTGAAATTTAATCATAGAGAGCGCCTAGCCAGGTTAACCATTGACTGCTATTTTGTTCTGGTCAGCTTTAAAACAAAATATCCAAGTTTGCTAGTAGAATATCCAAGTTTTCAAAACTACCGGGAGTGTTCGTCCTACCCTATAAATATATGTATACTTTGGCTAAATGCTCTTAAACAAAACAAAAAAAGTCCCAAAAGAGCAAGCAAAAAAAAAAAACAATATGAACACGGTCTTAAAGAAACGATCGTGCTTTAAAACAAAAGCTAAGTCCTTACGACTATTCGAATCGAGGTCATCATTATCTTCTTCTTCTTTCCCTCCTAAAAAATACGACGTCTTTTTGAGCTTCAGAGGCGCAGATACTCGCAAGAACTTCGTGAGTTTTCTGTACAAGGAGCTAGAGACCAAAGGCATTCAAACTTTCAAAGACGACAAGGCACTGGTGTGTGGCCGTCCGATTGCACCAGAGCTTGTCCAAGCCATCAGAGGGACGAGAATCGCCGTAGTGGTGGTCTCTCCGACTTACTCAGCTTCCTACTGGTGTCTTGAAGAGCTTGTTAAGATTTTGAGACTCGAGAAAAAAGGTTTGCTCACTGTGGTGCCGATTTTCTACGAGGTTGATCCTTGTCAAGTGAGGAGACAGAAGGGAGAGGTCGCGGAACAGTTCAAGAAACACAAGAAGAGATATAGCAGAGAGAGAGTCAGATCTTGGAGGAATGCGCTGACTAGGGTAACTGTTCTTTCCGGCGACTGTTCAAAAAACTGGTATAAAATCTCGATCTACGGACCATATCTTATATTTTATGCGTCTTCTTGTTCATTTGTGTTTTGAACAAACGCGAAGCAATCATGGGAAAGCAAAAAAACATTTAGAGGAAAAACATAATTGAAGCAAATAATCGTTTTAAAATTGTATATTTTATTATGCGAATGAATATAAAAATTCAAAATTCCATATTATTTTCCATTAGAAAAAAAAATATTATCTACTAAAGGTATTTTTTATAGTCCAAAAATATACAAGAGCTAAATTTATGGATTGGAATCATTTTTTCAGCAAAGATGACGCTACGCTGGTTGATGGAATTACTAAGAGAATTTCAGAGATTTTGTCCATGGAAACACAAAGCAATGGTAATAACCTAATTGACTTCGACAAACACATGAAGGAATTGTATCCGTTACTGGATCTAAATTCAAACGAAGGTGTTCAAGTAAGTGGAATTTGGGGAAGAGGAAGCAATGGAATATCAGCACTCGCCAAACGCGTTTACCAAGACATCTCACCCAAATTTGAAGCTCATTGTTTTCTCGAAGACGTCAGAAGGATCTCACTAGATTGCCAAAAATCCCATCTAAAAGAAGAGCTTCTTTCCAAAATGGAAGGTCCTTGCCTGAGCACCAAGAGCTCTCGCATGTGTTGTGACGCGATCAAAGCAAGGCTCGGGAACAAGAAGGTTTTGCTTGTGGCTAACGACGTGGACAAGATCGAAAAGTTAGATGCGCTCGCTAACGAATTTAGTTGGTTTGGTCCAGGGAGTAGAATCATTATAGTCACACAAGATAAGCAATTGCTTAGTTCATGGGGTGTGAAGAGTGTCTACGAAGTTGAGCTCTTGAGATGCTGTGAAGTTGGTAAGCTCTGGAGGTCTGAAGCCTTCAAGCAGAAACAAGATCCTGAGAATTTCGAGGGTTTCATGCATCTTCCTGGTATTAATATGTTTTCGTCCCTGAAATATTTAATGGATTATTTGAGTGATGGAGATCAGCTTAGGGAAAGATTAAATGAAATTTTATATAGTCTTTAGTAGGTCTGGGAATTAAAACCCGGATCGACCGTCGGATCCTGTATCCACTCCGATTCGGTCAAAAAAAACGGGTATCCGGATCATTATAGTCGGTAAACACAAAGTGCCTTATCTTAAAGATGTAACGCCATCATTTGATCTGGATTTACCGTTTTTGTGCAATACTACTGTTCTTTTTTTTTTTGTTTTTTTTCTCTATCGTAATACTGTTCTTTCTTATAAGGAATAAATATACACCATTTTCTTGAAGATTTGTCTGTAACTTTGATGATTCGACATGTCCAAATAATTGACGACCCAATGAGATTTACACTGGTCAGCGGCTTAGAACATCGACAATGATAGAGACTAGATATTTCTCAAAAATTTAAAAATGTTAATATCTATTTATTTTTTCTTCATTTTAAAATAATTGAAATGCTAGATAAATGATATGTGGAGGATAAGTATCACACAACACATACAGGGGTCTCAAATTTATCATTTTTTATTTTTAATATTCTTATCTATTTTAATTGTGAAAACTATGTAAGAGACATCAATGTTCATGCTATAAATGCACTGACTCAGTGTCAAATGATAAGTATCTCATTTTTTATTTTAAAAGAAAACTATATTTTGATCCGTATTTTGAAAACACATATTTATTTTTTGCTAGTTAAACGATAATTTTATTTTTGTCGTTATGGTTTTGTTTCCAGACAGTATTGCTTTGGCCTTGAGCCTTTTGACGTTAAACGAAAATTTATGTTTTTAAGTTTTGTACATATACCGTTTGAGTTTTTTTATATCTATAACTGAGATTTATTTGTTTAAAATATGGAATGCTTTTATATTTGTAGTTCGGTTCATAATTTCATAACTTTTGATACTATTAGATTAGCTAACTCGATTGAATTAATGAATGATTTCATAATTGTAGATTTTGACCCACATATTTTGATTTAATTTGGTTTAATTTTATTTTCGATGATAAATTAAATTTTCTAATAAATTTATCATAGAAAATAGTGTAGAATTAGTATATATACATAAGAAAATAATAAATTTACCGTTTCCAAGAACAAACGTCGGATATACTCGCCATATTAGTCAATGCTTGACGATGAAGATTTTGAGTTCTTATTGAGTAGGAGTATTGATTACAAGAAACTCTCTACAATCATCTAAACTCAGCATCTTTTGCCCCTCTCATTCCTATTTTTCCGTTTTTTCGAACAATAAATTTTAAACATAATAAATAGAAATCATAATTTCTTTTGGTCTGTGTTTTTTTAATATTGACATTATAACCAAACCAAAATCTATAGACCCAACTTAATTCTAGGTAGAATGTTTTTTAAACTATACCTTATATAATTTTGTCTAACATATAATATTACTAACATATATCCTTAAATATAGCTTAAATAAGGTAAGATTTAAATAAGTAAATCTAAATAAATATCTCAGTCAATTATGTATTAATTAAGATCTTTCATATATGATTGATTTCATTTAATGCATTTTCTAGTAAATTATATTTGCAAATATTTCCGACATATTTAAATTTATTCCTCAAAAAAATATAAATAACAAAATAAACTAATATTGTTATATAAATAAATTTTGGTTTTCTAATATCATTTTTCAAATATTACAAAAATCATCAAATTACAAAATTTACAAATCTAATAGTTTTTAAAAATTTTATGTATATTTCAAATGTATATAAAAATTGATTTTAAAATATATCAGTTTTCTATGGATTTTAACGGGTCAATCATGGTCAGATCATAGGTTAATGATAATATTTTAGATTTATCAGATTTTTAGTTAACGAAATTTCATTAAATGTAAACTAGATTATATATTGTTTATCAGTTCAACCGCGAGTCTGTGTCGAATATGAAAATACTGAATATCTATTTTAAACATAAATCTGTAAATCAAAAATTTAAAAATATTACTCAATACCAACTGATATTTTTATTCAAAACCAAATCCACGCTTTTAAAAGCACGGATCAAAATCCAGTGTTATGATAAAGCTAAACCATAAAGTAACTAAAACCATGGTTAGTTTTAGAGTAACCCAACCTTACTAAGGTTGCTTTGCCACTTAAATCCTTATCCCTTAACCCTTTGATCTTCAGAGACCTTATTTCGTATCATGTTCACTTTTCATTTGCATTATGGATGACCAAACCAGGTCAGATGTAGCTTGGAAATAGGAGTGTTTGCGTCTATTTTTGGAGTGAGTTGCTGGTGTATAGAAGAATTCTTATTCTTGATGATTGGAGTAAATGATGATATAAATATTCTTTTTCAAGTTTAGCGCGTTTGATGTGTTCTAAGAGCATCTCCAAAAAATACTATATAACTTCATATTTGAAGTTTTTTGTTCTCCAAAAAAAAAATTCAAAACTTTAAATTTGAAGTTTTTAGTGTCACTACTCAAAATTTCAAATTTAAAGCTTCATGCATTTTGGTCCTTACAATTACATATTACATTTTATGATTCTTAGATATTTTGTTGTTTATCATTTTAATCTTTAAAAAAATCACATCTTATAATATTTCATATTTGTCTTGATAAATTTTAGTTTTACACATAAAACTAAATATAAACCTTAAAATAAAAAGTTATAAAGTTTAAAAACATCTTTAGACTTCAAATATGATGTTTAATATTTAGTTATGTATTTATATTTATAATTTATATATTTACTGTAAGATTTTTTTAATTAATATTAATGTGATATTTTTATATATGCACTAGTTATTTATAAGTTTTATGGATTTATATTAATTATAAAAAATATAGGGACCACCGTGTAAAATACAAATAATTTTGAATTTATGTTTGAAGTTATTCTTTTGGAGAAAAACAAATTGAAACTTCAAATTTAGAGTTTTGCAAACTTTAAAATAGAAAGTTATTTTGGAGATGCTCTAAATAAACTTGTAGGGGAGATCTAAGAAAAAAGTAAAACAAAAATTGTGGTGAAAATACTGAAAGTAAATATTATAATATAGAGTGAATAATTTTAATAACATATTATAGAACAAATAAAAAAGCAGAAAGAGAGAAGAGATGCGAACATATTTTCTTCGTTGCTTCCAAATTGTACAAGGGCAATTTTCATCCAAAATATGCAGTAACATATATTCCTATCACTTGGTTTGTTTGTATATGTACAATAAGAAAATACTTATTTGACTTGTTTATTGAGTAAAACAAAACACTGTAACAGTCCAGTCTGTCCACAAATGCATGTATTACTCAGCAACTAAAAGTAGCATACGTTACTGCGTTACTAACCCAGCTGCACCACTTTTTTTTTTTTGTGCACTGCCACTGCCCCAACTGCATATCCAGGTTAGCCAGGTTAACCATTGACTGCTATTTTGTTATGGTCAGATTTAATTTCTTAGTAGATTACCCAACTTTTGAAAATTACCGGGAATATTCTTCCAACCGTATAAATATCTGTATACTTTGCCTAAATGCTCTTTAAACAAAAAAAAAAGGTCCCAAAAGAGCAAGTAAAAAGAACGATATGAACACGGTCTTAAAGACGCGATCGTGCTTTAGAACATAAGTTAAGTCCTACGGACTATTCGAATCGTTATCGTCTTCGTCTGTCACTCACAGCAGCTGAAGCATGAAGCATCTCTACCAAGCTGGGCGAGTTGAGCTCCTAGGCTTTGCTGGTTGGACATGAAATTCCCAGCACCAGGGTGACAGTTAGCTGAAACAGCTTGCCAGCTAGGACTCTGCCTCCACATGCTTTGCTTTGTTACCTTAAAAAACCCTATTCAAATGTACATGAAACGTCTACTTCCCTAAACCATTGGATACAGAGACTATAACTTCACAACATCAAAGAACATGGAAATCGATGCAAGCATACGGAATTCAAACCAACTCAAAGTAGGTTTCTGATAAACAAAAACAAACCTTGTTTGATGAGGGTGATGTTGGAATTTCTACGTTGAGAGAGCAATCTTTTGGGAAAAATCCCTTTCTCGATGTCTCTGATTAGTGCGTTTATCAAAGGTAAACAGACACCAACAGCATCTTTAAAGTCATTTTCTTGGCTCTCATCTTTCTTCCTGTAATAAAATAGGGAAGGAAAAAATTAATGGCCTAAACGTCTCATGATACATACACACTAGTTCTGTGATATATAACAACACTAACGGATTCCAATGATAGACTCACCAGTTGAGTGATATTGACAAAGAGGGTACTCCAGAAATCAAGGCTTCCCTCCCTAGCTCCAGCTACTGCACCGGAGTAGAACCTGGAACAGTTTTCACATCAGTAAACACATAGCAGAGCCAGTAATATATAAAAGACAAAAAGCACCTACATTTGATAACCACAGCCTGATCTCTGATTGATTCCACTAGTCACCTGAATCAGACAAGCATTGGAAAAAAAGATGTAGAAATTACAAGACACCAAACAAACATATATGATGGGGATGATTATAAATACGCTAACCAGTGTTGGTTTCGACCAAGCGAAAAGCTTCGCTCCAGATAATCCTAACGAGATGCAGTCCACAGGAGTCCCTGAGAGACAACAACAATAATATATATCAAAGCCTATGAACTAGCGAAAGGTATATACTTTACGAACAACTTGAGGATCAACGGGTCTTGTTTCAACAAAGAAAATATTAACAAAAATGGGTGAGAGACCGCACGCACGTTTGAGGAGCACAGACGTGGACATTGTAGACTGTAGAGCACTTCACGAACCAAAGCCTCAACGAGAGAGACTAGACCTGGTGAATCAGATGATGTGGGTCTGTTGTTGAATGAATCGATAACACTAATGAAGATGTCGCTGAAGGGGAGACGAAGATGATGAAGAAGAAGATTGGGCACGGACCGGGTCTGACGGAGATGTCAGTAGAGACTAAGAGAGAGAAACTAATTTTTTTTAACGTGAAAATCCTTAAAAAAAAGGAGGGGGGAGGAAAATTGTTTGTCAGGGCAAAAAATCAACAATCATGTCCCATTAGTCTAATTTCTTTTTTTTATCATTTTTTTTCTCTAATATCCTTTAGTATTTTCTAAAATAAATCAAATAAATAGTTTAATAAACAAAAAAAAAATCAAAATAGTTTATACTGATGAAATACTTATATCAACTTTATAGATATATTTTTTAAGTTCAAAAAATGTTTAAATCATAAATTCATATTTTGTTCTAAAAAATGTAGAATTGACATTCTACATAGTAGAAAATGTAATCTAATTTTTTCATTTAATCTACCATGTTTAGAATACGTGTTCTACTTAAATAATAGTAATCTAAAAATATTTAGAATACACATTCTACGTTTAACCTATAGTTCTAAAATCTGTAGAAATCGAAATCCATACATTACTAAAAATCTAAAACATGTAGAAATCAGAATCTACATATTACTATAAATCTAAAACTAGTAGAATCAATTTCTAACACGTTTAATCTATTCTACATATTTTAGAATACATGTTCTACGGATAAAGATAATATTAGAAGAGAATATTTGGGAATATTCTGTTTCCTTATTTATTAACTAAAATCGATTTTAAAAAATAGAATTTTTTTTAAAATAAAATCTTAAAAAGAAAAAAAAATCTTAAAAAAAAAGAAATTCGTTTTAAGAAAAAAAATTGTCTTCGACTTTTATTTTTTTTTGGATTTTAATATATTCTTTTAATCATTTTAGTTTAAAAATATATTTTAATACTTAATTTTTTTTTCTAATTATAATTTCGGATTTTTAATTGAAATTAGGGGTAGTATTGCCATTTTGAAAAAAAATTAGTCTAATAGAACATAAACTTTAAGAGATTAGACTAACGGGACATAGTTATTATTTTTGGCCCAAAAAACAATTTTCCCAAAAAGAAGGGTTTTGGTAGACAATTTTTTTTTAAATTTCTTATTATTGGTTTATGAATTTTTAAATTATTTCGTAAAATTTACTGTTATTGGTTTGAGAACTTTAAAATTCCGTTAAAATCTTTACTTATTCAGAAATTTTAGTTGTTATTTATTTGTAATTTATTTAAATTGGTTAATTTTGGGATGTAAATTTCCTATACTAATACTCATGAAACCAAAA
Source organism: Raphanus sativus (assembly GCF_000801105.2). NCBI lineage: Eukaryota > Viridiplantae > Streptophyta > Magnoliopsida > Brassicales > Brassicaceae > Raphanus > Raphanus sativus. The sequence goes on from NC_079517.1 coordinate 12,197,503, forward strand.
TTTGAAAAATTCATGTTTTACTCACAATTTTTTTTAAACATCTCTCATTCATCTCGCATCACTCGACATTCGACAAGATGACACCATCCTAATTTATATTGATTTTGAGAATTATCTTTTGAATTATGAAGTTGTTTTTCTTCCTCTACTTTCGTTAGGTTTTGAATGTTTTTATATGTGCAACATGGAAGAAGAAGATTCTGGTGAGGTTCTTGTTGCTTTTGTGGTGAGACTGAAAGACTCGAAAGTTAGAATAATGGTAAAAGGGGTTCCGCTTTGGTTTAAAGGTTTTCATCGAAAATTTTAGTTAAATATTTTAGCATTATATTCATAGTTATTATTAATGATCTATACTATTAAAAACAGAATACATTTCAGTTTCTTTTCTCCAAAATTTTTTATTCAAGAAACATGAGATTCAATAATTAAGGATACATACATATTTTCATCACTTAACATATTACCCATTTTTCACTGTTTATAATGGATATTGTCAAAGAAAAAAGTTGTTGCAATCTATTCCCTAGAATTTTTTTATTTGTTATATATTTATTATATAAATATTATAGTGAGATTTGTCATATCAAAAAAATTGCAATCAATCATGAAAATATTTTTCTTCCTAATATAATATTTTTAATATTTAAATATTTGTCTACAAAATTGTGGTGAAAATGTTGAAAGTAAATATTATAATGTAGAGTGAATAATTTTAATAACATATTATAGAACACATAAAAAGAAAAAGAAAAACAGGAGAAATGCTAACATATTTTCTTCGTTGCTTCCAAATTGTACGAAGGCAATTTCATCCAAAATACATAACATATATTATATCACTTGATTGTTCGTATATGGAATAAACTAGTTGGTTATCAAAAAAAAAAAAAAAAAAAAAAAAAAAAAAAAAATGGAATAAACTAGTTTAGAGCACATCAGTATGTTCTCAGGCATGTTCTTAGAATAAAAATAAGATCATTAATTAAAAAATATCTGAAAGAGTCAAAAGTAATTCTTTGCCAAGAGCAGTTCTTAAGGTTTTGAGAATACTAATTTGAATGTGTCTATTAAATTATGGTTCATTTGTCACTAACAAAATATAAAATATGAAATTAATTAAAATAATATTTTATGAGAGACTCGCCCATTATCTATGGTTGCTGGTGCTCTTACATAGCAATTCCCAATAAGAAGTCATATTTGACTTGTTTATTGAGCAAAACAAAACACTGTAACAGTCCAGTCTGTCTCCTGACTCTCCTCCACTAATGTATGACTCAGCGGCTAAAAGGAGCATACGTTGCTAAATATAATGGTCCTAAGTTTTGTGATCCACATTATTTCCTTATAAACTATTGAATTCACTAATTCCCCGCCCCATCCAAGCAATCAATTTCAAAACTAATTCTATGTTTACAATGAAGTCTACAAAACCGAGTTCAGTCATTTGATATCACATTTTTAAAATCGTGATTACCCGACTCGATTATCGCACAAACCCGACATAATCCGTCCCAAAAGTGTAAAAAATAATGAACTAGCTAAATTTTTCATTTTCTTGATATTAGAAATCAGAAAATCAGTGATAGATTTTTGTGATTTTATTTTAATGCATTAGATGAAGAAAAGAAGATATACATCAATCAAAATGACAACTAACGGATTTATGACGTATGTTACATGGAAACGAAAGCGGATACGCGGAAGCGGAATCGTGTAGAAGCGTAGAAGCGAGATTTTTTAAAAAAGTAAGAAGTAGAAACGTGTCGGAAGCGTATATATATATATATATATATATATATATCAAATATATAGATTAAAAATGTGACTAACAATTATATGATTCAAATTAAAATAAAAAAAATGTTCATTTATAATAATTTTAAATGATTTTACGTTAAAACCGTGAAACTATACATAAACTAAGTTTATAAGATATTATTAAACTAATTATTTTTTAATTTTTCGTAAATAATTAACATAATATATTTGAATATAGAAAATATATCTCTAATAAACCCTCAATGCATAAAGACAATATATAGTATTAGTTTTAATGCTTGTGTATATATATTCTCTATTTCACTATTATATAAAAACAATGTTTCTTATATTTTTATTTATTTATGATATTGTATTTTCTTAAAACGGGAGCGTGATTCCAAAATGGAATCGTAAGTTTCCAACGTGTTTTAAAGAGGTATTTTTGAAAACGCATTGGAAGCGAGATTCCGAGAGCTTCCACAAGCTTCCGATTCCGATTCCGGTTCCGAAGCGGAAAGCGAACGTCCGACAAAGCTTCCATGCATGCAACCTAGTTTATGACAACTAAATAAATTGGCTTAAAATAAAAAAAAAATGAATTCAGTAATATTTTAGTTTTTCACTTCCCTGTAAAAAAAAAAGTTATTTCTTATTATCATAATTTTTTTTTGGTGTAAACTTATTATCATAAATTATTAATTATTTAGTTTCTTTTTGTCTTTATTAAAATATTTTAGTTTAATTTTGGTTGTTTAATTTTTAGTTTAAATCAAGCTTAAACAAATAATTTCATTTATCAAAGAATTATATTTAATGGTTACTTTATTTTTGATTTTTATATTTTTAAATTAGATTTAATAGCAAATTCTTAAGTTCAAACCAGCTTTTTATGCTTTCATATTCTCTTCCACGTTGTATATGAACCTTAACTTCAGTGAAAAGAAGATATAAATTATCTTTTGTCAAACTTTGTACTTGGTTTAAAAAAAAAAATCTAAGTCAAGGTTGATTTGTATCAGATTCAAGTTGGAATATGGGTAAATAATTTTCATGTTTGAGGAGGGGGGGGGGGTGATAAAACAAAAAAAAAAAGGGGTACAATGTGAAATTTAATAATAGGGGGGGTCTAGCTAGGTTAACCATTGACTGCTGTTTTGTTATGGTCAGATTTAATATCTTAATAGATTATCCAACTTTTGAAAATTACCGGGAATATTCTTCAGGCCGTATAAATATCTGTATACTTTGCCTAAACCTAAATGCTCTTAAACAAAAGAAAGTCCCAAAAGAACAAGTGAAAAAGAAAAACAATATGAACACGGTCTTAACGAAACGATCGTGTTTTAAAACAAAAATCAAGTCCTACGGACTATTCGAATCCAGGTCATCGTTATCGTCTTCGTCTACCACTCCTCAAAAATACGACGTCTTTTTGAGCTTCAGAGGCGCAGATACTCGCAAGAACTTCGTGAGTTTTCTGCACAAGCACTTAGAGGCCAAAGGCATTCGAACTTTCAAAGACGACAACTCACTGGTGTGTGGCCGTCAGATTGCACCAGTGATTGACCAAGCCATCAAAGGGACGAGAATCGCCGTTGTGGTGGTCTCTCCGACTTATCCAGCTTCCAACTGGTGTCTTGAGGAGCTCCTGACGATTTTGAAACAAGAGGAAGAAAAATTACTCACCGTGGTGCCTATTTTCTACGAGGTTGAACCTAATGACCTGAAGAGACAGACGGGAAAATTGGTGAAGCAGTTCAAGAAACACGAGAAGAGACATAGCATACAGAGAGTCAACTCGTGGAGGGATGCGTTGACCAGACTGGCTACTCTCTCCGGCGTTTGTTCAAAGAATTCGTAAGCTTTCTATAACGTGACCATATCTATATGTTGTGTTGGATACAAAATTTTAGACTCTTAAGTTCACATTTTTTTTTTTCATTTCAGGGATGATGAGGCGACGCTGGTCGATAAAATTACTGAGTTAGTATCAAAGATGTTGTCCAGTAACGTAATTAGTGTCGACGAGCACATGAAGAGATTGTATCCGTTACTTGATCTAAATTCAAATGAAGGTGTTCAAGTAAGTGGGATTTGGGGAAGAGGAAACAAGGGAAGATCAGCACTGGCGAGACACGTTTACCAAAAAATATCAACCAACTTTGACGCTCATTGTTTTCTCGAAGACTTGAGAAGTACCTCCCTCTTTCTACAAGAAGCGCTTCTTTCCAATATGAAAGGGGAAGGCTTAAGCACAAGGAGCTCTCACATGTGTTTGGACGCGATCAAAGCAAGGCTCTGGAACAAGAAGATTCTGCTAGTGGCTAACCACGTGGACAACATCGAAAAGTTAGATGCGCTTGCTGATGAATTTGGTTGGTTTGGTCCAGGGAGTAGAATCATCATAACCACACAAGATAAGCAATTGCTTATTTCGTCGAATGTGAAGAGTGTCTACGAAGTCGAGCACTTGAGATGCTGTGATGTTGGTACGCTCTGGAGGTCTGAAGCCTTCAAGCAGAAATAAGATCCTCTGAGTTTCGACGGGTCCATGAATCTTCCTGGTATTAATCTAATTTCTGTTCCTCTGAAATATTTATTTGATTATTTAATTTGAGTGATGGAGATCAGCTTAATGCAATAATATATAGTCTTTAGGTTCATTAAAAAGGAAAAGGCAAAGCCTTTATAGACACAAAGTACCTTATCTTAAATGATGTAACGCCATCATTTGGATCTGGATTTACCAGTTTTTATGTAATACTGTTTTTTTTTCCTCACAATGTAATACTGTTCTTTCTTATAAGGAATAAAAAGATACACCATCTTCTTGAAGCTTTGTCTGTAACTTTGGTGATTCGACATGTTTAACTTTATAGAGAATTCAATGATATTTACATTGGTCAGAGCCTTAGAACATCAACAATGATAGAGATTATTTCTGGAAGAAAATTGAAGTCAATTTCTGATTATTTTTTCTTCATTTTAAAATAACTGAATTACTATATAAGTGATATGTGGAGGATAAGTATCCCACAAATATATAGGAGTCTCTTAAATAAGAACATCTCTATCATTTTTCTTATTTCAATATGATTTCACCTGAGAATAAAAAAAAGTGGTGTTTCTTTGATAAAGTGATATTAGCAATTTTTTGATTGAAATTTTGAATAGACTGCTTATAACAATGAAATCACTCCATATTTGGAGTGTAATATGCAATCAGCCTTTTATTTTACTTTTAGTAATTTTATCTTTAACTATTATAATTTTTTATACATGTTTTATTATGTAAACTAGATTTATTTTCTAATTTTGTTGGCCATTCTTTAAATTAAGTAAAACAGATGACATATGTTTATACTTTTTAGAAAAAAAAACATCTCTTATATTTTTTTAAAAAATTATTTATATATTTGTGATTTTGAATCTCTCTTATACCTTCCTTTTTAAATAACTATTTTTTTAAATTGATGTGTTTATTAATATTACAGCTCCAAAATTTTAAAATATTTTAAAAAATTATAATTATTTTAAATCATCTAAAATTAGATATATATATATATATATATATATAATTCTAAAGCTCAAAATAATTATATTCTGAATAATTTTTTGTATTTATAAATTACTTTTAAGGAACTAATTTTAAATAGAAAAATAAGTAGTAATATAAATTTTGTAGAAAATATTTTAAATTTGTACAGTATTTTAAGGAGATAACACAGAAAAAAAAGAAGAGAATAAAAAATGGTTCTCTCTGTGTGAAATTGACAAAGGAGAAAATAAAGAAAAATAAAATCTAACTAAATCGTGGCGGTTAGATTTACTAATATCAATTTTTTTTTTATATCAACGATACTTGATGAACGACAAAAGCCAATCTTTCACTCTGTGAATTGACCAATCAGAAGTAAGCCATTCTAATTTTTATTTAAATTTATTTAGCCAAATTATGCTACTAAAGTGTAACTACCTTAAAACAAATGATTACAAATTAAAATAGTGGTTAACAATACGCTAAACCTAAAATATCATTTCATTGCTTTTAAAAATTACTACATCTAAAGAATACATATATAAATTAATATATGAATTGAAAATATTTACTGTAGAACATGAGAGAGTATAAACTCATTACTGTAGAACAATCTAACTGAAAAATTTTCAACCCATGAATGTATTACATTTGGGTAACATATGTTTTGTGAAGATGTACATATATTCAAACTATATCAATTGTTCCATTTTATATAAAATATACCCATTTGGATGTCTTCTATTATTTACTAATAATTTATATTTATATAACAATTAAAATTATATAATTATAAACAGCGATACTATTTGCTTTTACATTGCAACTATAACAAATTTAAGATTTGCAAAATTGTTACAAGATAATTATATTAATTTTAACTGAATCGCGACCACAAGTGCTAAGATAGTGTGGTAAAACTTTAGCCTAAACCTCAAAGGACATTATACCTCAATTACGTGGTTCAGATACATGCAGAAATAGCCAATAAACTAATTTGTACTTGTTTGTTTTAAACTAAACTAACTAGTCACAAAATCGTAGCAGAGCTTTAGCAGCTATGATTTTACAACTACGAGATTTACATTATTGTATGATCAATTTGAAACTACGAGTTTGCAGTTACATACGTAGTGTTAAAACATCACTAGCTTTCCTAATTCTTGACATTTTTTCCAATGAGAAACTCTGGCGCTTTGACTCACTCGGGGTATGACCATAATCATCATCTTGGACTTAAAGAGGCTAGACTCTAGAGACAGTTATGCTAGACATTCTCCGAATCATGGATCTCAATCCCGTGTTGGAACACGCCACCGTACATTCATCAAGCTGCGGATCTCAAGTCCATGGTGGAGCACGCCACCCTTTACACGGATCCTAAATCCACGGTGGGGCATGTTTTCGACGAGTTCACCGGTACTGGCCGATACTGTCAATGACGAAAAAACTTATTTATTTGATAATTTATTTTAAAATTCTCAATGCACATTCAAAGGATATATTATGGATCACAGGTTTGTGACTACATGGACAACTACACATGATATTAGACCTTTGTGTATGCGCAAAAAAGAAAAAAAAAACCATGTGGACATCATTCGATGTTTTTCTTCTGGTGATCCATTCTATGTCCACACGACCTTTAAATATTTGCATGATGCCTTTCAATCTTGACAGCAGAGAATTTGGTACTCCTTTTGTTCAACGATAATATGCAGCTAATGATAATAATGATAATGTTCAGATTTTAAATATATACTAGATTTTGACCCGCCCTTAAAGGGCGGATATATTTTTTTGTTTTAAATTTAGTTTTAAATTTATATTTTTTTGTGATTATATTCATATGTTTTTTGAAGTCATATTTGTGTGTAAATATTAATCAAATATATTTTATTAAATAATGGCAGTTTAAAAATTGATCCGGTATATAGTCGGTTATGAATGGGTTGCGGGTCGAATCCGGCCGCTGATCCGCCAACCCGCGGATTTCAATTTGTTTTGGTCAAAAAATCTCACCCATACAACCCGCAAGCAATAATTTTGTATTCGCTCTACTTAATTTTGCGGTTATCCGCATGTTATATTTTTTTAAATCATAATTCTTTAATTTAATAATTATAAAAATATATAAAAAACATATTTATAATGAACCTTTTATATATTATCAAAATTCATATACAGTTGTATATTTTGATTTGAATAAAACAATATTTGAAACTTAAATAAGATATATGGTTTGAAAGTTGAGGTCCGATCATAATTTTAAATATGATATATGATTAATTAGCGTTTGTTATGTAAATATGCTAATCGTCAACTGTTATTATATGTACTAGTTTACTGCTTTTCGAGAATGACGACCAACTGCATCAGATGTTCATGAATGAAACTGCTCTGAAAGAAAGCTTGCAATTTTCCAAAAAAAAAATAGCAGAAGACCAAACCTTCTGTACCTCTTTCTTCAACTGTCTTTATAGTGTTTCTTTTTGAGGGACAAAGAACAACACAATTAAATAAAAATTTTAATCACTCTGAACTCAAAGAACATAATCTACATTAATACAAAGTACGTTATATTAGTAAGAGATTATGTTTCTATTTGTAATTTAGTGTTTTGTAAAATCATAAAATCAGGTTTTGATTAAACGTACAGCCAGAGCCTCTCTACTATGTGAGAGGAAAATTACAGTTACAAATGCATGTACCAAAGAAAAACGATGATGACGGTGAACTCTATAAGAGGAAAATTCACACATCTCGAAAACTGAGGTACGATGACAGAATATGTAAAATAAGAAATCTAAAACTTCCATCTGTAGATTGATTGAAGAGTCGACTCCAAAAAGGTGCAATTGCTAAGACGTGTTGGTTGAAACCCAAAGAAAGCACATGAGATGTCCTTTGCAAAGAGGCGGAAGTAGAGAACCGTTGCGTCTTTTATTGAAATAGGTTGATGACGTAGGATCTTATAGATGAGGAATCATCTTGTCCGTTGGATTACAAATTATTGATAAACTCAACCATTAGATTCAGATTTTATTTTCCTATAAAAAAGTGATTATGTCATTTTGGCTTTGCTATTATATATAGATATCAGTATATGATAGAAGTTAATTTACAAAAAAAAAGTATATGAAAGAAGTTGGGTGCGATAATATTTAAATGACAGTTGGCTAGTGTAAAAACAGTTACATGTTCGAAGGTATAAGGACAGTTACATGTTCGATTAGTAATCATGGACAGTTATAGAAAATTAAATAAAGTGTATTAAAAGGGAGTTATAAATTTTAAAAAGTAGACACAACTTTTATCAACTGGTCATGATGAAGAATTAATAAAATAGATATATAATTATATTTATATGATTTAGTACTATTAGACTGTCTCATCCCATCCACATGGACATTATTTCTTTTATAACTAACCATGTACTCAACCTCTATGTCTATGTCCAAATTTTACCTTGTGATTTCCTCTATCAAGCCACTTTTCATCTAACTTATTGTCTTTTTATTCTCTTCATTGGTTCATTAAGTATTATAAACTTTTGTATTTTTAACGTTACCAAGATAATGTAGTCTTGCAAGGTTTGCGCATCTTTATGGATATTTATCAGATGTGAAGAACCGTTTTGGCATGTTGTCATCGATCAGTGAAATCAAAACATTTTCTACATACAAGAGCACAAACAATTACCACTGTACTAACAAACCAAACAACAACCGGAAGAAACTAGCCAAACAACAGCCTGTGTAGAGTAAGCTGCAGCGATTTCAAAAAAGAAAATAGATACACTCATGTGGATGTACTCATGTAGATACATTTTAATTGACACACTTTAACACACTATTATGGATACTTTTCTATGTACGCACTACTATGACCACACCTACCTGGACACATCTACGAACATGCTACTATGGACACATCACGAACATACTCCACTGCCTGGTCTTCGACGCGCCTCCTCCGCCGACAATGATGTACTTTCTAAGCATATATGGTTCCATCCCAACCAAGTATTTCAGAAGGTTATATAACAATTATCTGGTGTGAGTTTTTGTCCTGTTGCAGAAGAAAATTATTTCCCCAATCGATATAACAATCTTAAAACCCAAAATCCCAAGAATATTAAACATAGATAGCATTTAGCACATATTACTCGCCATAAATCGGCTGTAACCTGTCACAGGAAAACAAACACTCAAGGAAAGTTGTATCCCATTCTTCAACTGCACAAGCATCTGAAAACAAGAAGCGATGGAGAATTTGTAATATCGCACGATTACAACGAGAAAAACCAGAAATAAAAGATAATATACTAAGACTACTGTACTTTTCATCAGACCAACTCCAAAAGGCGAAGATGTCTTCGACCAAATAAAATAAAAAAATTCTAGAGTTTTCAGGATTGGAGATATTAAAAAGGAGTTGACGAGAGGAAAAGTTTAAGATAAATGAAAGAGATAATCAAAAAATGACTATATTTAAAAGAATAAAATAAAAGATGTGGCTGGGAATATCTTTTCGAATAATACATCTGTAACTAGAATAAGAACCATAATATTGAAATATTTCACCAAACCAAACAAAATAGAGTTGAGGAATACGTTTGAGTTTTCAGATGCTCAAAGTGCCCTTCTCTTTGGAAATTCCTTTTGATGAAAATGATAACTCAAAAGTGCCTGTTGTTTTCGTAAACAACTCAATATTCAAAGTATGTATTGTTGTAAGATAAAAGTTGAAAGAGTGTCTCCGTGGATAGCTCTCGAAACAATAATGTACAAGAATAAGAAAAGTCTTATTTGACTTCTTTATCGAACAAAACAAAACACTGTGACAGTACTGTCCACAAATGTACGATTCAGCAGCTAAAAGTAGCATATGTTACTGCGTTACGATCTCAGTGACTGCATGACAATATCGAATTAAAAGTGGTTTAAATTTTAACGACAATTATATTTAGCGAACATATTATATTAATAATAGGAATCCTAATTAATTCGAAAGGATGTCAATTCTATTTAAGTTGAAAGGTTTTGTATTTATATTCAAAATTTTAAATTTAAATATGTGTCTTTACAATAAGTAATTCTTACTTTAAAAGTTGTGTCTTTATATTGTAAAATGTAATCATTCATATATTGAAAATTTGTGACCATTCATATTGAAAAGATACGACTATTTATATTGAAAATTATGACTATTAATATAATTATTGTGACAATTTATTTTTAAAAATAACTACCTTTAAATTGAGAAGCCATGAAAAGTTGTGACTATTCATTTTTAAAATAACCATTTTTAAGTTGAAAATGTTATAAACTAAAGAGAATGTGGAGAGTGATTTGTGAGAAAGTTGTGTATTTCTCATTAGCCAACACCACATTATATAGTGGTTTGTACAAGTGCTTTACAAGGAATGAAATCTATACATTAATTACATTGACTACATTCATGTCATAGAGAAGACTTGGTCATGGTGATAACTCCAAGGTTGACTGAGTCTTCTGATCTCGGTCCGGTTTGTAGATGAACCGATGTAGACCGGATGTAAACCTCCTTGCACTTTCTCTTGTACTTGTTGGACTTGTCTAGTACTTGGTTAAGTACTTGGTTATGGTCCATCCACACAATGGATATTATAACACTCCCCCTTGGATGCCATAACCATATGAGTTCATAATATGCTTAATGTTGCCTCATTAAAACCTTACTAGGAAAACTCATTGGGATAAAACCATAGTTAAGGAAAAAGAGTACAACACATACTACTCCCCCTGATTTGAACATCACTTGCTGAATAGATGTTCATGGATTCTTACTTGAACAATCTTGTATTGTTCAGACATATCATGTCTCTTAGAATCCTGATGATACTTTAGAAAATGTACCACTTTGATATCGACCACTTTAGTACTTTAGATAAAATGTACTATTTTATACTCTGGTCGTTTGATTATGGTCCTTGACCAAATCACTCTTATATGCCTTTCCATAATATTGGTTGGCTAGTACTTTAGATCCTTTATATAATATGGATCATCATTATATCAAGTATGAGCTACTTAGCTCTTTAGGACTTATGGAAATGCCTTAGCTTTATGAGTATAATATTATTTGCCATAGACAACTTTATACATAGGCCATGTCGGTTAGATCATGATCTTTATTTACATATGTCCATAGATGATCAATGATTGATCTGAGACAATGGCAATTTTAGTGTGCCAGCAATTCGTACACACACACATATATATATATATATATAGACGTTTGGACTGATCTAGGCCGGACACGGTCATGACATAGAATTGATCTAATTGATCCTCAAATTTATGTCTAATGACATCCATGATCTACAGCTTTATCATGGACCAAATCTTATAATATGGTCAGACCCGTTTGGTCGCATATGGACACATAATGTGGTCCTACACATTTTTGTTCAAAGATGAACTTTGATCTTATAGCTTATCTTTATGATAGCTTATTCATTCATACCACAGCTTGGTTGGTTCATGCTGAGAATTTTGACCAACCATAAGTATTACCAAAATTTGGCTAATTTGTGGTGATGGTCTATAACTTTATAAGGTTTAATGAATAACCATTTAACCTTTCTTAGGCTGGTTAGTATATCACAAGGAATTTAAAATTTCTCTATGGACTGATTTGAATTGTTCTTATAGAACCTTTTCATTTGCTTACATGTAGCAATTTAATTCAGTCCATGGACAGCTTTAGGAAAATGCTGTTCATGAGAACTTCCTTTCTCATCTTATGATTCTGAGCTCAGTATATTTTGGTAAACCTTTTAGGTACCAATAATATTATTATCATCCAGTGAGTCATATATAACATACTACATCTTTTGAATTTCTTCCAGACATTATATGTAGTGACATATGTAGTATTATCCACCACTTTGGATTATATAGACCTCCCTTGGTCTGTCTCACGATTTATCCTTCTTTCAGGATTTATTTATTCACTGGGCATCATATGGCGTTTACATATTCATGGCCAATTCAATACGCCTTTATCCGTCACTTTTAGAAACCCCACGTTTCTTTCTTTATTCATTATTATGAGTATTCTTGCGTGGGTTCATGATCCTCGATTCATTATTCATGTGCTACATATTTGCGCTTTTTCTATGAATGTATTGTGTCGACACATTTATATATATATGGTTTCCTTCCAGACATTTAAATAATTCGCGAGATCTCATCATTATCAATGCCTTCAGTACCATGAGACCCGGCGTCCCGAACCCCCATAGTTGATACTGTCGGCATAGCCATTTTGGCCTTGTCTGGAAAGTCTATGACCTCGGTTTCTTTTTGCACCTTTATTTAATTTCCGAGGTTCCTTTTGGAACATATATTCGGTCTACCACGCTTTAGGGTGTCATAGACTCAGTAGCAACTTGGTTGTGTCTTTAAGACATCAAAACCGTGTGGTGCTAAGCTGGGATGACATAGTCATTCTTTCTCGGGTCAATGTGTCTGGCATTTTATTTTGCTATCATTGTAGCATATGGACGTCTATAAATCTTTTCTAGTCCGAGGATCTTTGCCAAGACAATGATGGTTGATACTATTCTTTACCAGCTTACTACTTCTCTCCTTTCAATGTTGGATATTGGGATTCATAAATTTTATGTAATCCTTGTTCCTTGGCCAATGATTAAATCACCCATTTTGGCTCAAGGTTTCTTTTAAACTTATGGAGAAAGTATATTCATAATATATATCCAACATATATTCCCAATCCTCCTTATGAGATTCTAAGATAATATGATCTTAGATGGCACATATATTTGTGGTGGATTTATTCATAATATCTTAATATGATATATGTCTGGACTCATGACCCGTATTAGTCTGAGGTGGAAATGATGCAAGTTAATTATCACTTATGTGGCCTGATATAATATCTATGGCCTGATGCAAGTTAATCTTTTATAACTCATGATGTCCCCAAGCATATGGAGTTTTGAACCTTATAGGTAATGGTCATAATATCATAAAATCAACCAATATGAAATATGGTTGTGGACCATGTTTCACGAATTTTAGTATGGTCATGTATCATGGGATTTGTCCTCACTCCCCCTCATGAACATACTCTAATTCGTAGTGCTTGGGATAATAAATTCCCTTGTGCATAGATATATATTGCACAAACGTGAGATCTTATGGGATAGCTTTTGTGCCCTTTTTAAATCTTTGTATCATAATTCAGATGGCTAAGTATGGTAATGCCATCTAAGTGATAATTTTCGTGGGTTAATCAAACATGATTATGATTGCCCTGGCTATTTGCCTATTATCATATTGATCATTAGATCAATAGTGAATGTAGTCTCGACCATGTAGGCGATTTTAGGTACTCTTATTCTTTTTGCCCATTGTTGGAAACCATATTTTCTTCTTAATTCAATGGGTCTTACAGGGTGAATATAATACCTTTTAGGCAAAGCCTTGGTCGGACTTCTTTTCCTTTCTTTCAAGGAATGTCCAGTTGAGTTCAGGAGTATTTTATGCATCATAATAGAGCCTAGATGGCCGAGCGTGTCGTGCCATACTTATAACGGCTTCTCTGAACTCTTTGGAAAGTGATTTGGGGTATTAACCCACAATCATATTTATCTTGGCTCAAAAAAGGCCTATAGATATAGTAGGTATAGTCTCTAGGACTTTCCTTTGGCTTTGGGCATTTTCATAAATCATAAGGAATTCTTTCTTTCCTTTGCCCATAGTTTCAATATGTAGAACATTCCACTTTGATTTATATGGAATGTAATGCATCAGAGATTTTTAGATGTGTGCTTTTAAGCATCATCAGGTTGGACTAGCCATGACCTTGAAAAATATCTTTTGTCTCTTAAATTAACGTGGCTTGGTCCACTATAGAGAACAAAGACAAAGTAAAATGATGTCGAAATCTAATTGGCCTTTATTAAGGCAATATGAAGTCTCATATTCAAGCTGATCATCATTCTTATAGTCGAAATTATTCGCACCATCTAGATGGACCCAATGGGTCATAGGGTTTTATCCCTTTATGCTCTCCTGGTAGAGTTCAATAAGGTGTTTGGGAGTTTTACATCGGTTGGCCCAATGATTATTCATCCCATACTGATGATAAGCAGGTTTGGTCGAGGCCTGGGTTTTTAAACTCGGACTTGTTCCCACGGACTTATACCCACGGCTAGGTTGATAACCTTGGCCTCGGCCTCGACTAATGCTGTGACTGTGGGTGATATCCACGCACACCCTTGCCATCTTCCATGGCCTTTCATATGGCCATGGTTTGACTCTTTCATATGGCTCTGTGGCCGTATATGCCTTAGGCAATGCCTTAAAATCCAGGAGGCCTCATCTCACTATTCCTCATGAGTAACTCATTGTTTTGCTTAGCAAGCAACAAACAAGAGATTAAATTTGCATATATGGAGGAACCCTTTTTCTCGGTATTATTGCTGAAGCAAAACATTGCTTGTGGAATGTAGAGAATTTCTTCTCTAACATGTCAGCATATGTGATAGTCTCTCCACACAGTTTCAACTTTGAGACTATCATGAATAGAGCCGAGTTATACTTATCCACAGACTTATAGTCTTGGGTCTTTAGGTCCCTCAAGTTATATAGGGCCTTTGGTAAGAGTACCATTATATGGTGATCATATCTGGATTTCAGTTTTTATCCAAAGGTCCAGAGGATTCTCAATAGTGAGATATTGATCATTGAGACTTTCAGTAAGGTGATTTTGATTCAATCACCAAGATTTAGATAGGATGATTTTCAACATCTGAATATTTAATCATTGCTTTCAAGCATCAAGAATTTATGCAAACAATAAAAGTCATAATTTATATGATTTAATTTATATGATTTAATTATGATTTAATAAGGCTTCCCCCCAAATCATATAATATATTTGCTTTAAGCATTTCTAGTATGACAATGATCAATTGATCACTGCATCTAGTGATCCTTTTAATTATAATTCAAATCTGGATTGATTATATATATATAGGGTATTAAGGCCCTTTAGGATTTGAATAAGGATCAATCATCATTTTAAATGAGATGAAGCAATATGGATGAAAGTCAATCACAATGGTCGAATGATAAATGCATGGCTCAAGAACTAATCGGATGTTCTGTGCTAAGCATTGGACCAATATAAATGTGATTCTTAATTCATGAGGATATTTGGTTTTCAAAGATCATAAAATAATAACCGATTCCTTCCCCCCTTTACCGGGTAAACCAAGACAAGAAAATTTATAATTTTCAGCAAATGTCTAAACCAAATTCAATTATATTTTCAATCAATTGGTTTCAAGGAAGGTTTATATTTTAATAAAAGCAAGCATGCTTAATTCTTAATAAAACTATATGACAAGAAGATGCATGGAAATGATCAGTTCATGATATGTGAATGATCTAACAATTTACTAATCCATGTTTGATCGGTTTTAAACAGGTTTATAATTTCAATCAAAGCAAACATGCTAAGTTTAAATGAAAACCGATTTGGTCTAATTATATGCAAGCAGTGTGAACCATTTAGATGCAAGCAATATGAACCAATTTAATTTATATGAACTATTATCAGGATTGTCAATGAAATGCAAACATAAATTCAGTCTTAGCAATATGACAATTATGCATGGTCAGATTTTAAACAATATGACAAATGCATTCAAAGTTGGTTCAAGATGATTCAAGATGAACAGATGCAATCAAGTATGCAACAAGATTACTATATAATTTAATCATCAGTTTCAAGCATGGTAAAAGATCAAGATTAACTATCAACTTATGTGATCAATATTCAGTATGATATGAAATCTATTCAAGGTTGGTTCAATTATCAACCTATATGATCAAATGATTTCAAGACAGATTTTATTTTATGACATATCAATATAAACAAGACTATATGTTATTTTCAGTCAAAAATATGCATTCATTAAAAACAAATATGCATTTATAAAAATCAAAGCAAAGCAAGCAATGACAGTCAAAGATATGCAATAATGGGATTTAATATCAATTTTATTTTGAGTTTGACTGGATTCATGGTTTTGATATTTGGATTTTCGATTTTGCTGGTTGAAAAACTGATATTGGAAGTTTTCAAGGTTCCCAAGTCAAATGATAGTATAAAAGGTTGTCGAACCACAGAGAACTAGTGATCTATAGCACCAAGAATACACAAACTCTCTTAATCTAAGCAAACGAGAAGATGGATGATGGTAACAAGCTAGAACCTACTAATATGAACAAGGCGATCTCAAATCCAATCTAGAAACTAGTGCAAGAACTCAATCAAATGCTAAGGTGGACTCATGGGACTAGGGACTTGATTTTGGGTGACTAAGATCCAAGCTAGAGTGGCAAACTATCAAATCAACACTTTCCTTATGCCTAGACACAACACTAAACAAGCTCTTTCTCAAGATGAATGCTCATTTGCTTTAGTAATTCAAGCATCAAATCTCTTCGGTTGAATATTAATAAAGCAATCATTATGGACAAGTCTAATAGCAATCTTAGCCTCTTTAACAACAAATCTCTTTGGCAAAGTAGACTAAAAGCATTGAAGAGTTGGTTCAGACATTTCATCATACACCTTTCGGGCAGGAAATGTCTAAGGATCTATTTTAGTATGATCAAGACTAAAATAGCATTAAAAACCCTCAACAAGCAAAGAAAGAAGTAGATCTAACACTAAACACCCTAGATCTTCACTAATCACCCTTAATCACCCTAACCCATGAATCCAAAATGTGTCTACTCTCTAATCTCTATGATAAACCTCAAATCCATATGGGATTCAAGGCTAATCATGTTAATGATTAAGAGAAACAAGATATAAGATGAAGAAATTCCTTAGATAATCAAAAGGTTCAAGCTTTTACAAAATGAGGCAAAGTCTAGAGAGAAAATGAGATACATTAGGGTTTTCAGGTCTAAAACTATATATAAGAGAGTGAAATTCGTTCTGGTTTAATTGAATTAAACCGGAGTCAAACCGGATTAAACCGGTCAACATCTCAAAATTGCTTCTTGTCTTCTCCGGAGCGGGTTCTTCAAGTCGTTTCCATTGCCCGCTGTGTCTGGTCGCTGTTGAGCTCGTCATTTCCCGAGCGGGTTCATCAGACCGCTGCCATCAAACCGCTCTGACTCGAGCTTAACTTGACGTCTGTCTTCTTCGCCGCAAGCTTAAGCCGTGGCTTAGATCGATCTGTGTTCCACCATTAGAGGCTGGTTCAAGCTTCTATTTCCTCGCGTTTCATCCTCTTCGTGAATCAAGCCCGAGCCCAAGTCGTCTCCTCCGTTGCCGTGATGCTTCGCGAGCCTCACCACGATTCGATCTCGTCCAAGCACCAGTCGTCGTCATCAGCAAGTCGTGGCTATGCTCAGAATCGCCGCCGTGACCTTAGCTCGAGCCGTGACAGCATCGTCTTGAAGCTCCGGAGTCGTGCCTCTCGCCGCCGTAACCGCCGGAGTTGTTGGGATCGAAGTGAAGAAGAACGGCAATGGTGATCTTTAGGTTATTTGCGGAACAGGTCCCCGGAGTCTTGATTATTCACGCATTGGCCCCAAGTCTTTTGGATTTGCACAATAGACCTCCCGGAATTGCAGAATAGTCCCTGCATTCTCGTGGTCTTTTATTTCTGCCCCAAACTTTGTAATTTGCTCAGATAACCTCTCAAATTGACCCCAGATATTCCAATTGTGCACTTCAGCCCCTATGATATGCAAATGGACAAATGTATGCACTATATACATAAATGCAACCTAAAATGACTTATAATAATCTAAAATATGAATCTAAAAACCTATAAAAACATGAAATATCAACTCCCCCACACTAGCTCTTTACTTGTCCTCAAGTAATTTTTCAAAATAATCAAAAGGGAGAAGCTTGAAAGTGGGAGTTCATCACCAAAAGAAACTCTTCTTAGCCATCAACATGATATCCTTATATAATCATACCAAATAGCAAGAGCAAAAGCATTTTCCAACTCTAACTTCTCAAGGCTTATCCTACTCCTTTGATCTCTATACTCATCATCAAGAATCCACATACACACCAATCAACCAACTCTCACATTCATTAAGCAAAATCATAAGTGAATTCTTGCAAATGGTCAAATGGTCCAAATCATTTGGTTAGGTAAGGAAAGACTTTAGTGCAAAATGAAACAAGAGATTTAAAATGATCTTTCAAGGTGGTTTGCTCTCAAAAACAAAGTAGCATTGACATTGCACATAATATATCTAAGAAAAGGATCAACTCATGCATACAATGCTCAATCTCTATTGTCCTACCCTTTTCCCAAATATAAAAATTACACCCTTATTCCCAATGCCAAACCTCACTCTCTTCACTCACCCAAAGATTTCCCAAAACACTCAAGATCACTTCTTACTTAGAACTCTTTCTTTCTTTTGATGTCTACTAGAGAATTTCACACTTTTAAACACTTACTAGCTTATACTAACATTTGCTAGCCCCCTTTCTTTATTATTATTATTATTTTTTTTTCTTCTTTTTTTCTCTTCTCTTTTTTTTTTTTTTATTTGGGGGCCAAGACTTTTCACATTCTTGAGCTAGACTTTTTCTTTTACTTATCCCTAGTGACTTAATCTCTTTTGAGTTCTTAGAGTCTACCCTTTCTTTCATCACTTTTCACACTCCCAAGATCAAACTTTACAACACTCCCATCCCATCCTAGAAGCTAGACAACATGAGCCTCAAAACTAGCAAATAATGGAGACCAAGCATTGTCGATCCCAATACTCTCAACATTATGCACATGTAAAGCTTTCCAAAAAGACCTCACTCAACAATCAATGATGGCAAGAAAGGAGGGAAGGGTTTTAGGGAATGGACTACCACTTGAGTTTGTCAAAAAGATTGGCAAAATAGGTGAGACAACTCAAGTGTGTATAGCCATGACTTAGTACACAAAAGACCATAAGCAAGAGGCATTAAGTTCATTCAAGTCAAATAAGATTGGAGTTGGCTTCAAAGATGAGAAGTTTCAACAATCAATGAGTTTCAAGAGGAGTTTCAAGGCTCGAAGTCTACAAGTTTTCAAAAGAGTGCTCAAGCTACTTGTCATGATTACAAAGGGTATCAAATTGAGTACTTAGCATGAGCTCTTTACAAGGTTGACTCCCAATGCATGAATACAACCTATATGCTTCTAGACTCAATCCTAAAGATGCAAATGAAACATGATATGAATCTAAATGCTCGAAAATTTTCAATTTTTTTTTTCAATGCAAATAAGTATATACAATGCAATGCATGAGACTCATGAAAAGTAAACAAAACAGAAAACAATGTGAGATAGTAGACTCTCCCCCAAACTTACTTCACACAGTCCCTTGTGTGAGAGTAAGCTCAAAGAAGAGATCTAAGGGCAATGAATAAACATGAGAACTAAATATGTACAAGGTTGGAGTGGCACATACTTGGAGTTATTGGCTGAATTGGGTGGTAGAGGACCCTTGGCCTCATGTTTGTTTCACCGGTAGACATGGGCTGAAGTGGAGGAATGAAGACTTCTCTTATCTATAGATAGACCCAACCTGAACACCTCAACCATTCTTATTAAACAACCTAGAAAGAAAGAAAGATAAAGAAATATATACAATGGATAAACATGGGACTTCCTCCCAAGTGAGCTTGTTTTAAGTCTCTAGCTTGACTTTGTGTGCTTGCTAATCATAGGTATCAAAAGGCTGAGCCAATGCACCTTTGGTCCTTCTCCTACAAGAACAAGAAACCAAGTGCGCAAAGGAGCACACTACTGTCCATAGATAATAGACAGATTTTTCATCAAAGAGCTTCACTATAGATGAATCATGAAATATAAGATGCTCTTTGATGTTCAAATGGTCATGAGAATCAAATGCATTTGGCGGAAAGACAAAGTCAACAACAGGTTCAAACGAGGTCTTAAGAAAGTAGTCAACTCTATCTCCATCAACTGAATAAAACACAATGTTTACATTCTCATGATTATTTTTGACAAGGGATTTTTCTGTCTCAAGCAAGAGCTTATCCACATCAAGTTCATCCCCTATATCAGCAAGTGCAAGAAGAGGTCTAGGTTCATTAAGAATCAAAAACTCAGATTCGAGATCAAATGAAGCACATAGATAGCTCTTGTCAAAACAAACTTCAATATGATCTCTAGCAAGCTTTTCTATTCTCAACTCATCTAGCTTCCTAGTTTCACATATCAGATCAATACATTCATTGATGAGCACAAGAGAATCATGATCATGGGCAATGTTTTCACCACAAGGCAAGCATACTTTCTCAAATTGAAGTTCTAGAATGGAAATTTCTATACCTTCCAGCTGGAGTGGTGGAGCCCAATCCATTACCTCTTTAAGGTCATAGGCAACATTAAACTCATACTTTGTAACCTCCCTTCCTTCAAGCTCTGCTCGATCCTTAATAAGCTCCAACCGGATCCTTCGTGCTAGGGATGTCTTTGCCGACCCCGGGTACTCCTTCTGAAGCTCATATAACATCACAAGTTGTGCTGGTGTGAGTATACTTGCATCAAAGTCATCTTGAATGTGATATTCAAATGTGTCTTCCTCTTCTTGTGGCTTCTCATGGTAGCTTGAAGCCATCACTGCAAATACAAAAGCTAGAAGAAAAGGTTAGTAACTGTACAAAAGCAAAACAAGGACAAGAAAATAAAGCTTAGTCTCAAGAAAGATTGAAATCCTAATGATAAATCTACTAGTCCCCCGGCAACGGCGCCAATTTGATAGTAGGACTTTTCGGGTCCCTATCAAATGATAGTATAGAAAGGTTGTCGAACCACAGAGAACTAGTGATCTATAGCACCAAGAATACACAAACTCTCCTAATCTAAGCAAATAGGAAGATTGATGATGGTAACAAAGCTAAGATCCTAGAAATATAAACAAAGGCGATCTCAAATCCACTCTAGAAATAAGTGCAAGAACTAAGCTTTCAACCAAATGATAAGGTAGAATCCATGGGCTTAAGGTAATTGATCCAAAGCAATTTCCAAGTAAAGGTGTCAACTTTAAGAAACCACAAGTCTTTATAGGCCTAGAACACACTCAAATAGATTAATCCACTCCCGTGACAATAATCCCTATGCTAATCATGCTTAGAACATCAACTCCCGTTGGCCTAAAACAAGAAAGCATGCATAAATTACAAGTCTATTAACCATCTAAGCTCCCTTAACAACAAATCCCTTTGGCAAGATGAGCAAAAAGCTATACTAAGTTCATTCAAGCATTTTAACAAACACCTTCCGGGCTTAAAATAGCTTAAGATCTAGATGAGATTGATCAAGTCTAATCTAGCATTAAGAACACTTAGCAAGCATAAAAACTAGCAGATTCAACAATAAACACCTTAACTCTTCACTAATCACCTTAGATCTACCTAACCCATGGATTCAAAAAGAGTCTACTCTCTAATCTTCATGAGAAACCTTAAATCCATATGAGATTCAAGGCTAATCATGTTAATGATTAAGAGAAACAAGATATAAGATGAAGAAATTCCTTAAAATGATTAAAAGGTTCAAGCTTTTACAAAATGAGGCAAAGTCTAGAGAGAAAAATGAGATACATTAGGGTTTTCAGGTCTAAAACTATATATAAGAGAGTGAAATTCGTTCTGGTTTAATTGAATTAAACCGGAGTCAAACCGGATTAAACCGGTCAACATCTCAAAATTGCTTCTTGTCTTCTCCGGAGCGGGTTCTTCAAGTCGTTTCCATTGCCCGCTGTGTCTGGTCGCTGTTGAGCTCGTCATTTCCCGAGCGGGTTCATCAGACCGCTGCCATCAAACCGCTCTGACTCGAGCTTAACTTGACGTCTGTCTTCTTCGCCGCAAGCTTAAGCCGTGGCTTAGATCGATCTGTGTTCCACCATTAGAGGCTGGTTCAAGCTTCTATTTCCTCGCGTTTCATCCTCTTCGTGAATCAAGCCCGAGCCCAAGTCGTCTCCTCCGTTGCCGTGATGCTTCGCGAGCCTCACCACGATTCGATCTCGTCCAAGCACCAGTCGTCGTCATCAGCAAGTCGTGGCTATGCTCAGAATCGCCGCCGTGACCTTAGCTCGAGCCGTGACAGCATCGTCTTGAAGCTCCGGAGTCGTGCCTCTCGCCGCCGTAACCGCCGGAGTTGTTGGGATCGAAGTGAAGAAGAACGGCAATGGTGATCTTTAGGTTATTTGCGGAACAGGTCCCCGGAGTCTTGATTATTCACGCATTGGCCCCAAGTCTTTTGGATTTGCACAATAGACCTCCCGGAATTGCAGAATAGTCCCTGCATTCTCGTGGTCTTTTATTTCTGCCCCAAACTTTGTAATTTGCTCAGATAACCTCTCAAATTGACCCCAGATATTCCAATTGTGCACTTCAGCCCCTATGATATGCAAATGGACAAATGTATGCACTATATACATAAATGCAACCTAAAATGACTTATAATAATCTAAAATATGAATCTAAAAACCTATAAAAACATGAAATATCAAAAACCAAGCAAGAGGTTTAAGGGTTTTGATGGTATTGATAAACGACTTATACAACCTGCTGGAACAGCTGGTGATGCGAATAAACAAAGGTTTGGTTATTGGTTTCAATCCTTTAGACAAATCCGGATTTAAGGCCGGATCATATAGGAGAAAGGTAGAGCCGATTAATGGCTTACATACCAAGAAGGGGATTTAGGATTTCACATTTTATTTTATAAGAATTTTATAATCAAGATTCATATAGATCTTTAGATATTTTAATATGTTTTTGAGATACTTAGAACCTTTAGAGAATTATAATTTTTATGGATTCAACATAATTCAGAATCAAGTTTCTTATGGATCAATGGATCATAGAAACAAGATTAATATTATGGATTCATATAGATCCTAGATTTCTTTTCAGATATAATGGTGTTCTTAGATTTTATGGATAGATTAGTTTACCATTTTACACCACAAGAATCTGAATGGACCACCATGAGAGAGAGCTGATCCACGGATGAACTGGTTGAGAGAGAGGTGGAGGAGCTGGCCGGAAACACCATGAGTCGGCGGCGCCGATTGTATATGCGATTGCCGACGCGTCAGAGATCGGATCGACAAGCCGTCTTCGGCAACGGATTCTTCTCGTCTTGGGCTTCAGATTGATAGGTAGATCGTCGTCTGGCTCCACAGGGTTTGAGAGATACGGAGGTTTAAAGTTGCGCCTGGATTTAGGATTTTGTGGCCGGAAAAGAGAGTTCCGGTGGAAAGAGACTTCTCAGGTGGAGAGCACATTCGTGCTGATAACGTGTTATAAACTAAAGAGAATGTGGAGAGTGATTTGTGAGAAAGTTGTGTATTTCTCATTAGCCAACACCACATTATATAGTGGTTTGTACAAGTGCTTTACAAGGAATGAAATCTATACATTAATTACATTGACTACATTCATGTCATAGAGAAGACTTGGTCATGGTGATAACTCCAAGGTTGACTGAGTCTTCTGATCTCGGTCCGGTTTGTAGATGAACCGATGTAGACCGGATGTAAACCTCCTTGCACTTCCTCTTGTACTTGTTGGACTTGTCTAGTACTTGGTTAATTACTTGGTTATGGTCCATCCACACAATGGATATTATAACAGAAAAGTTGTTACTATACAAACTAATTTTTGATTATCTATAAATAGCCTCTGTTCATGGCTTTGTCAAATCATAATTTTCACTAATCAAATAAAATGGTGAAGAAAAAAAGTTATGTGCAATTAATTAGTTACAAATTTTTAGGTTCCAACAACGGGAAGAGTTGCAACATCTGTGTCTTCGTTTCTAACTGTTTAATTTTTGAAGTGCTGCATACCATTTCATTTCTATTTAAACTATCATGGGTCAAATTTTAGACAAAAAGTTAAAGAGGTACGTACATGTTTTTTTTGAACTAAAGTACATATATATTTTGTTAATCTGCTTGTAGGAAATTCATGAACAAACTTGAAAAAGGCACTAAGGGTTAGCATTTATTTGGTTAAAGTTGAAAAGAATACCAGCTCAAATGCATAAAAACAATAATATAAACTTTCTTCATGATGAATGTTTAGTATATTGATTCACGTAAATAGATTCTTCAAAGATAGTGATATTACGTACGTATGATTTTTTTTTCTTGTGGTAAAACCAGAAACAATAATTAAGAAAAAAATCGTTGAAGATGCTGTATATTCACGAAGAAGAAAAATTTATGGATAGTTGCAAGGCCGTCTCAGAATTATTTATAGACCATGTTCAAAAAATATTAACAGTATATTTAACAATGCAATCGAGTAATTTAAAAAAAATTACAACTTTATTTATATATATTTGATGTATTTTTGAAATTATAAACTCTAAATTCAGTATAATGTATGAAAAACTAAAGTTTTTTATCATCATTTATATATTTATTTTTAAAAATTTTTAATTTTTAAAAAAAAATTGATTTGGACCATGTTCGACCGCACCACTTGCACGTGCTGGTAGACGGTCCTAGATAGTTGCACCTTTTGGTTAATATGTTCTGTGATTTTATTTGTGTATGCACGAAAGGTTGCATACTAAATTCTAGAATTATAGAAACTTTTTTTTTATAGAAACAGTTACTAGATAAATTGTTTGTGAAAGGTCACAACTTAGGATGCTAAGAGGTCTCAAGTAAAAAAAAGTTTTTAAGTGGATGTTAGATAATTTTTTAACTTATTATGACAAAGTTCAATTGTTAATTTTCTATATATATATATATATATATATATATGTATATATGTGTATATATCTTTTCTATCATGAAAGGATTAGTGAAAAGGTTCAGTCATTATTTTTCTGAAAAAATACAACTTTGCAATAAATAAACATGTTTTTTTGCTTAGGTGAATGACTTTTTAAGAAGTTTCTATTAGTGTTTCAAAAAAAAAAAGAAGTTTCTATTATAAAAAATATTAATGGTTAAACTTTTGAAAATATACAATTTTCTATTATGAAAAGATTCAATGAAAAGGCTCATTGGTTAAGTTTTTGAAAATATATAATTCTTCAAAAAAATGTCTTTTGCTTAGTGAAACTATGATGTCATACTTAGAATGTTAAATAAATCATAGCCATTAGATTAAAGGTAAATAATAAACTCCACCGTTAGATTTAGTTTTTATTTTCCTATAAGAAATGCTGACATTACGGTTTAGATGAATGGGTTTGTTTTTAGGGATAATTTGGAAAATACTCTAATAATAGTTTCAAATTTGAAAATTATATTTTCTTTTTAATTATTTGAAAAGTACACTTTATTAAATGTAAAAAGACATTTTTAACCAGATTAGAATTTCAGTAATTACAATATACATTTGAAATTAATAATGATAATATTATAATTCTATAGGTTTAAGATAAATTCTCGTGCAGAGTTTTTAAAAAGCTAAAGAAAACAGATTTGTTATTAGAAACTAATATTTCAGAATAGTTTGAAACCTGAAACATAAGTTATCATCACTTCACTGGTTCAAGAACAGAGAGAACAACCCCTGACACATTATCTCGTTATGGGTTATCATCATTGAAGAACGGAGGATTAAAGTGGAAATTCGGGATGTCTTCGGAACTGAATCTACGATTTTTTTTATATATTCACTGAACACGACACGAGCCAAAGCAACCAACCAAAAGACTTTATCTCACTGTCTCTGCAAGGTTTCTCTTACTTTCTAGAATCATATTCCTTGCCGTAACGTCTTTGCCTCTGTAATACGTCATGTTCTATTAAGTTCTTAAACCAGTCATCCATGCTTGACTAGGTTTTAAAATCGAAGAACACACGTAAGATCAACAAACACTTCCATAGCACTTCCTTGTTTCACAAGTTATCTATTAGTTGTATCAGCACATGTCACGGGATTGTATCAGCGTCACAAGTTACTTCCTGTAGCTCTCCTAATATATGATCAGCCCTTGCATCTTCCTTAATCACCATTCTGGTTCAGCATTCTGTCTCTGTCTCGTGACGTACTAACATGTCGATTAGCACATCACTCTTAAAACTCAGACAGCACAACACTAGCAAATACAAGTTACTTCAGTGACTAGCCTAAAGTAGGAGAGGGTTTCACTAAATCCTCTAGAAAATAAACAAAACCAAATCCTTTATAAGGT
This sequence comes from Raphanus sativus, assembly GCF_000801105.2. Taxonomy (NCBI): domain Eukaryota; kingdom Viridiplantae; phylum Streptophyta; class Magnoliopsida; order Brassicales; family Brassicaceae; genus Raphanus; species Raphanus sativus. The sequence continues at coordinate 12,224,049 of NC_079517.1, forward strand.
CTCTAATGGAGAACGTAAACATAATTTTCTTCCAAAAAAAAACATAAACATATGCTGGTGAAATCACGAAGAAGAAAAACCAAATCACCTTTTACGAAATCGAATTACACTTGAAGGGATGGGTGAAACATTAACAAACCTCCGAACGAGAAGGAGAATAAAGATGAAGCTAGAAAAAGAAAAGAGAAAAAAAGTTTTTGAAAATTAGAGAACAAAATATCAAAAGGAAGAAGAGGAGATCGACGACTTTCACTTGTTCTTTTTTTTCAAAATTAAATAAAATATTTAGATAAATTAAAAAGATATTGTGTAGATATTATAGATATTTCTATCTTTTAAAACTTATTTTTGTTGAAACTATTATTTTAATATTAAATAATTTATAATGACATAATGTTGATAATAATATTGAATATTTAGAATGGATATTTTAGTAAATTCATATATACGAAAGTGTATTTTTCAAAAAACTTATATAATGGTGTAATTTTCAAAATAAAATCTTAAGTCAGGTTATTTCTCCAAATTTTCCCTTGTTTTTATATATAGAGGTTCAATTGATTTTTTGAAGGTTATCACAATTGTGTCTCTTTCCATTTTAGAGGTTGCACTGTTTCTTAAGAGGTTACCAAAATATTGAACCCATCAAAATAAAGATTCTTTGATTTTCATTTTATAAGGTTCTTTGATTTTTAAGAGACCATCAAAATATTGAAAATTTATGTTTTTTTTTTCATCTTAGAGTTTGCATTAATTTTTGACAGATTATTAAAATATTTAAAGAATGAAAAAAGTTTTTTCTTCTTTTGTATTTTATTTTATTTTTAAGGTTGCACTGATTATTAAGAAGTTATCAAATATTAAAAAGTTGTGTCTTTTCATTTAGAAGTTGCATTGATTCCTAAGAAGTTATTAAAATATTAAAAGATTGTGTTTTTTCATTGTAGAGTTTGATTCTTAAGAGGTTATCAACATATTGAAAGGTTGTGTATTTTCATCTTAGAGGTTGCATTAATTTTTGTAAAGATTTACAAGTAATTATCATTTTGTATAAAGGTATATCTTTCTATTCCAATTTCTTAAAGAGGTTATTAAAAATGTCTAAAGATATGTCTATTCATTCTAAAAGTTGCATACATTTTTAATGATTTTTTTCATTTTCATATCTATTTTATTTACGTTTTAAATCATCTTAAATTATTTTAAAATACTTGGGGAATTCGGTTTGTTGGGTAATTTACATTTTCTAAATTATATATTAAGAATTTAAATGTATGCTTTTCCAGTTATATTTTATGGTTAATTATTTATTTTTCAAAAACAAAATAATTATGGTTTATAATATCATGTTCTGGTGCGTTTTTTATTTGGGTTGGTTAATTTATTCTGTTTCAGATAAAAGGTCAGAGCCTATTTAGAAAATATTATTTATTGATAGATAAATATTACCAAAATGTAAACCAAAAATAAATATTTTTATATATGCATAAATTTTATTGCATGTTGTTTATTTGCTGAATCTCTAATTACACTTAAGTGAGTTTACATTATATTTCAGATAAAATTAATCTGTTTCTTTCGGTGTATTTTGCTTTTTGATGAAATAAATTGAAATATGTTTTTTTGACTCATTGATAAAGACATATTTTAAAAATATTTAATAGATTTTCATATATTAGTATATTATAAAAATTGAAAGATGATGGAGTTATGTTTTTAAACAATCATATTTACTGTTCACGGAAACCATACAAATGTAAATTAATACATATTGATTATAAAATATCTGATATAAACAACTTGGAAATAAATATTTAAATATTTTGAAAACTCAAAGCATGATTGAATATATTTTAGGACCAAAATAGGTTGAATAGTTTTTTATACATTTATAAATATTTTTAATGCAATGTGTCAATATTTATTTTTTATAAAATGAGTTCCCGTGCGATATCGCACGGGTTCCTAACGAAGTTATATTAACTAAAAAGGTGCTTTAAATCCAGATCTCCAGTGTTTGTGACGTTGTATTAGACATAAATTAAACTATTACTGTTTCAGGATGGCTATTATGTTGTTATTTACTGCATGTCTCTGTAAAGGTTGAACAATTCTATAGCGATTTAGAGAAACTAAGGTTTTTGACTTTTAAGCGTCAATGTCAGGGTGACGTGAAGGGCCATGCCGTCCAAAAGATTTCCGGCCATAGAAATAGGATTGACCTCATTATCCCATTTCTATGATTTGACTTGATAAGAATTGGCTTCATTACTTCTTTTTTTTTGATCAAGAATTGGCTTCATTACAAAAATTAAAAAGAATTGGCTTCATTATCTCCTTCTCAGCGCCTTCTCTATATTTTCATTATCTCCTTCTCAGCGCCTTCTCTATATTTTAGTTCTTTGAAATTTTGCTTTAAAAAGTTAAAGTCCTAATTTATGAAAACCCATATATATTAGGGTCCTAATCTGTAAATTAAAAGAAATGCAACTATAATTTTGGGGAAAACACTAGTTGAGCACAGAGTCCGTAATTAATTTAAGACGGACCTGCTCCTTCTAAGTTTTTGTAATCATTGAATTTATTAGGATCCCTCCTAGGTATAATTTCAAAATTAGTTCTACATGTACAGTGAAGTTTATAAAATTAAGCTCGATCATTTTAACATTGGTTTACTATGCTTAAAATTATAACAAATATTAGATAGAAAATTTTACAACTACCAAATTTACATGTTTTATAAAATTCACATCTGATTACATCATACTATACCGTTTAATAGATCCACATCAAGCAGTTTTAGTTACATTATGATAAAAATCTCATGTAAGATTTTTTCTACATTAATTAGTATAATCCATAAATAACTTTATCGGAACAAGAATGTCGGATCTCTTTATACATTAGCATTTAATAATTGATTGTGTAAAACATTTCTATAAATTAATATTTGATAAATTAATAATTATGATAAATTAAAAAATTTCACTATTTTGAATTAGATCAATAAAAATTTAATTCAGCTTGATAAATAATAAAAACTAAAAATATACGGTCTCATTATAAACATAAATAAATAATTTATGTATATAAATATAACATTATCTTATGTTTTATTTACAATGAAATCTCTTTTCAATTTTCTTAACACTTTTTATTATTTATATCATATTACATCAAAATGCATCTTTGTTTACAATACCTATCCTATATATACCAAATAATTGAATAAGAACAAAATAATTTTGTATTTGTAAAATTGAATCTATATATTGTATGAATTTATTTTTCTTGCGACATAAATATATAATTCAATATATATGTGTTTCAAATTTTTTTGAATAAATCTATAAATTAATAAAATATTATAGTTCCAAATCTATTAATTTATATAAAATTTTTGACCATACTTGTACACTTTGCAAATTCTCTTATGTATTTGTTTTAAAAGTTCCATTCTTTCTATAAATACACCACAAAAAAAAATCAAGTTAACTTTACCACCAAATGTGGTAGGCTACAGGTTAAACGCAAGAGTTATAGTATTTTTATGCTCCTAGCCTCATAACTATAAATTTTATCTGTATTATCAAAGGTTGCCTCGAGGCTAGAGAAAGATTAGGATCCCAGACCTAAACTCCTTTTGATTAACTTAACTTCGTACTGGGGAAGTAGCGATTTTTTTTGAGCAACGGGGAACGGGGAAGTAGCGACTAAAATCAAATATTATGTTGTGTTGACCCTAAAATTGGAAACATATACAACCTTTTCCCTTTTCAAACAAAAGTCAAAATAAAGTGTTTTTCTTTCTTCCAACCCCCTACTATAAATATGTCACTTTGAAACAAAAAGAATAAGGTACCGAAACCAAAAGAGCAAGAGCCAAAAATATGAACACGATATTACAAACAGTATCGTGCTTCAAGAGAAAAGTTAGTTCTGGACGACCATTCGACTCCATGTCATTATCGTCTTCGTCTATCACTCCTCAAAAATACGACGTCTTTTTGAGCTTCAGAGGCGCAGATACTCGCAAGAACTTCGTCAGTTTTCTGTACAAGGAGTTAGAGGCCAAAGGCATTCGAGCTTTCAAAGACGACAACGCACTGGTGTGTGGCCGTTCGATTGCACCAGTCATTGTCCAAGCCATCAAAGGATCGACAATCGCTGTAGTTGTGGTCTCTCCGAGTTATGCAGCTTCTTTCTGGTGTCTCGAAGAGCTTGTAATGATTTTGAAACTCGAGAAAGAAAAATCGCTCACTGTGGTGCCTGTTTTCTACGAGGTTGAACCTAATGACCTGAAGAGACAGACGGGAAAATTGGTGAAGCAGTTCAAGAAACACGAGAGGAGACATAGCATTCAGAGAGTCAACTCGTGGAGGGTTGCGTTGAACAGACTGGCTACTCTCTCCGGCGTTTGTTCAAAGAATTCGTAAACTTTCTATAACGAGACCATATTTATATATATGTTGGATACAAAATTTTAGGCTCTAAAATCTTCTTCTTTTTTTTCATTTCAGGGAAGATGATGCCACGCTGGTCGATAGAGTTACTGAGAGAATATCAAAGATGTTGTCCAGTAACGTAATTAGTTTAGACGAACACATGAAGAGATTGTATCCGCTACTTGATATAAATTCAAATGAAGGTGTTCAAGTGAGTGGGATTTGGGGAAGAGGAAGCAAGGGAAGATCAGCATTCGCGAAACACGTTTACAAAAACATTTCAGCCAACTTTGAAGCGCATTGTTTTCTTGAAGACGTTAGAAGTATCTCACTACATCTACAAGAAGAGGAGTTGCTTTCCAAGATGCAAGGAGAAGTCTTGATGAGCACAAAGAGCTCTCACATGTGTCTTCACGGGATCAAAGCAAGGCTCGGGAACAAGAAGGTTCTGCTTGTGGCTAACGACGTGGACAAGATCGAAAAGTTAGACGCGCTTGCTGATGAATTTAGTTGGTTTGGTCCAGGGAGTAGGATCATCATAGTCACCCAAGATAAGCAATTGCTTAGTTCATGGGGTGTGAAGAGTGTATACGAAGTTGAGCTCTTGAGATGCTGTGAAGTTGGTAAGCTCTGGAGGTCTGAAGCCATCATACGGAGAGATGATCATGTGGGTTCCGAGCTTTCATTTTCGACCCTGAAATGCAATGATATATAGATCATCTTCGTTTTTGTATTTGATGCGATCTAGATGTAGCATCTAAAATACAATATCTGGATATTGCATTCAGATGTTATTCGTTTCTATAGTTAGTATTTGTATTTAGATGCAATATCTAGATGTTAAATTGTTCGTTTTTTATTTAAATAATATTTGAATATTAGTGATTAAAAAGACTAAAAATGCATTAATAATGAATTGATTATAAAATTGAAAGAAATATATCTAAATTTAATTATACACTTTTTTACAGAAAAATAAGTTCGATATGTTTCATCGGAGATTAGATATTCCGGAGATATCTTGAAAAAATTCAACATTTGAGAAAACGAGGTTAATCTCACATTTATAAGATTCATGCTAAAGGTCGAATCCTTATTCACGATTCCTTACTTCCGATTCAACATTTGAGAAATCGAGGTTAATCGTCACATATCGATGCTTGAGTATTACCGTCACAGACTAGTGGAACGCGCCGAAAATAATAAGTCGAACGAAACTAGTTTAAGAACTATAAGAATTAAATTATTTTGTTCAAGTCGGTTTGTTATCGAAACCTTACTCATGATTCCTTACTTCCGATTTTCGGGCTGATTATAAATATACAATTGTAAAATTGATTGTGGATCAAAACAATAGTAATAAACTAGATAATGATGAAATACAATTCCATAGACTATATTTGAGAAGTGATTTTGTCACATGTCCTCTCTATAATTATTTTCACAAAATAATATGACATGACTACTAAAATTGATGACATGTCTTATAGATTAATATACATGGACAATTATATTTAATGTTAATTTATATTTTTGGTAAACTTTTTAAAATATGGTAATAACTCATATATTACATTTATTGTCGATTTATATTTTTAGATTTTTTTTAGAATATGATAATAACTCATAAATCATCATTAAAATAAATATATTCAACTATGGCATTTCAAATTTCGAAATTTTATTTAAATTATAAAATTTTCAAAAATGTATACATTTTTCAGAAAATTATAAAAATTAAATCGTAAAATCAAATTAAATCATAAAATCATTAGTTTCTTATATATATATCTACAATTTTTATAAATATTGTTTAATTTTAATTTTTGACAATTATGAAATTTTTACATATTTATTTAATATACTTAATTAAAATAAATAGATAGAAAAATGTACCTAAGATTATAATTTTAAATATATACATGCACATTCTTAAATATAATTTAAAATAAACAAAATTGTTTTCATCTTAATTTTAATGTTTATTTAAATCAAATTTATATTAAAATATTGATAAGAAAAAGAAAATTTACAATATTAATTAAAATTAAATATAATTTTTATTTATCTATTAAAAATATTTTAATTTTTTTTACTGCACATGGGCACATGGTGCAGGAAAATACCTAGTGAATTTTATTTACAAAAAATATATTGTATATAGAATAATGTTTTAATTAATTTATAAATATAAAAATTAAGTAAATCATAAAAAGCCATATAGCATAATTGTTTTTTTGAAAATTTTAAGAAACTTAGTAAGATGTGGCTTAGAAATAGGAATGTTTGTCTATTTTTGGAATGGGTTACTGGTGTATAGAAGAAATTATTGCTCTTGACTGGATTAAATGACATACAAATTCTTTTTCAAGTTTGGCTTTTAATGAGTTCCATACAAATTTGCAGAGATCTAAAGTTCCCAACTTTCACTCATTTACATTGCTTTATCCAAGCAAGAAAAAGTGAAAAGAAAAATAGTTTTTAAGTTCTAACCTAGAATGACTAACATGCAGAAACAGAGGATGATCCCTAAAGCGTGAAAGCTCTGATCTTCGTTCTCATTGGCACTTGAGAATATTCTCTCTCAGAATCATCATGGGTATTATATCTCTCTCACAACTTCCATCCTCTGATGTATGCATTTTTTATGTAGATCATTCTTATAGATCCATGTAGATTGCTGTATACGAGTCTTGTATCTCACTTCTTATGAGAAAGATCGTCATTCTTAAGGTTTCAGAAATTAATGGCTCTGCATGCTTATATAACATAAAAGAATGAGTCATTTCTCTCGTGTCATTGCACTATTGATACAGATAAGAGCGAGGGAGGTTGTTCTGTACAGCTTATTGATGGAGATGGTACATACAATGTCTCTGGCATAGATCACTTCATCAAAGAGGTGAAGCTAGGAGAGTGTGGCCTCTCCTATGCTGTTGTCTCCATCATGGGTCCCCAAAGCAGCGGTATGCATTCTTTTAGAGAGGAGATAATTTTGTAATATTCAGAATATTTTAAGAATAGTTTTTATGATATCACAGGGAAGAGTACATTATTGAATAATTTGTTTGGAACAAACTTTATGGAGATGGATGCCTTTAAGGGAAGGTATGCTTTCATCTGATAGTTTTTGCTTATGTTTTTTTATTTTGCTAAATTCTGTTGCCTGATTAAGACATTGTTTACAGATCTCAGACCACAAAAGGTATCTGGCTTGCAAGATGTGCCGGTATAGAGCCTTGTACCCTTGTAATGGACTTGGAGGGCACTGATGGAAGGGAGCGAGGAGAGGTTTTTTTTTCTTCCTTGCCATTTTGGTTTAGTGTGTGACATTGCTTAATTTTTCTATAAATGATGTCCTTTTTTGGCTAATCAGGATGATACTGCATTCGAGAAACAAAGTGCTCTTTTCGCTCTAGCTATCTCAGATATCGTCTTGATCAACATGTAAGACTGTAGTAGAGACTTTATAGTATATCAACTGTCATTTTTGTTGAAAAGAAATACTTATTCTCAGCCTCTGTGTTGTGTTTTCTTTTAAGGTGGTGTCACGATATTGGCCGTGAACAAGCTGCTAATAAACCACTCTTGAAAACTGTCTTTCAGGTATTTGTTTGTGATGCTCAGAAAGTTATAAACTATTTAAGTGTATCGAAAGATATCTTCTTTCCTATGGGTCTTGAATCTTTGGAGTTGCATTTAACAGGTTATGATGCGGTTGTTTAGTCCACGTAAAACAACAATGCTGTTTGTAATACGAGATAAAACCAGGGTACACTCTTTTCTTTTTTTCCTATATACATTACAATCCAGTAACATACTTTGTTTTGTTGATGTGATTTTTGGTGCAGACGCCATTGGAAAACTTAGAGCCTGTCTTAAGGGAAGATATTCAGAAGGTAAAAAAGAAGTGGCGTTCAGCTTATTTCAAATGATTCATAGTAAGGAAGCTGATCAATGACTTGTTCTTCGTTGTGACAGATATGGGACTCTGTTCCAAAGCCTGAGGCACACAAAGAAACTCCTATGAGTGACTTCTTCAACGTATGTAATGTCACAGCTAGAACTATGTTATGTTACAGATTATTCATGCTGTTTCTCTCTTTGATGGTTAGGTTGAAGTTGTTGCTCTTTCTAGTTATGAGGAGAAGGAAGAACAGTTCAAGGAGCAGGTGTGTGTGTGAGGCCATGTTTCTTATAGATTGGGATGCCTTTACAGACGTATTCATTTTTGGTTTGAAACTTAGGTTGCTAGCTTGAGACAACGGTTCATGCATTCTATTGCACCGGGTGGTCTTGCTGGAGACAGAAGAGGAGTGATTCCAGCTTCAGGTTTTGCATTTAGTGCTGATCAAATCTGGAGAGTCATCAAGAGAACAAGGATCTTGACCTTCCTGCCCACAAGGTAAGCTTACAATTTTACCTTTAAGACTTTGTTTTCATACTCCCTCTGAGCTTATTCTTCTTGCAGGTCATGGTGGCTACTGTGCGGTGCGAAGAAATCTCAAACGAGAAATTTGCTCATTTCATTACAAACGAGGTAATGCCTCTTCTGCATTGTTTGAAGCGTCTTGGTTAGTCCTATGATCACTAACCAACCTTTTTTGGCTTTTGCTTACAGGACTGGCGCAAACTTGATGAGGAGGTGCAAGCTGGTCCAGTTTCTGGTTTTGGAAAGAGGCTTAGTTCTATTCTTGGTTCTTGCTTATCAGAGTAAGCACATACCAAGCTCTAATCACACAAAGCAACTTTCTATATCTTTTAAAAGCTAATTTGGTTTATGAGATGCAAGGCTTTATGTTGATCACTACACCCATTTTCTTTTGTTAGATATGATGGAGAGGCTACATTCTTTGATGAAGGTGTTAGATCTTCAAAGAGACATCAGCTTGAAGAAAAACTTCTCCAAGTAATACAATACAATACAGTTGTGATATTTTATATGATTTCCTCACTGTTATTTTATGGTACAGCTTGTGAATCCAGCGTTTCAAGATGTGTTAGGACACATAAGATGGGGGATGCTTGAAAAGTTTAAGGCCTCTTTTGATAAAGCTTTAGAAATTGGTGAAGGGTTTTCTTCAGCTTCCACTACTTGGCTCAAGGCTTGCATGGACCAGTTCGATGAAGAGTGTGCAGGTGCCATCATCGAACAAGCTAACTGGGACACAGCCAAAGTGAGGGACAAGTTAGTCCGTGACATTGAGGCTCATGTTTCCTCTGTCCGGGCTTCCAAGTTATCTGAACTTACCAGTCAATACGAGGTAAAATAAAGAATAAAGAAAGCTTGGGTGGCAAGTCAAGTCAAGTTTTTTTGTTTCTGCTTGCAGACAAAGCTTCATACAGCATTGTCAGAACCGGTGGAAGCTCTGTTGGAAGGAGCGAGTGATCAAACGTGGACAACAGTAAAGAAGCTTCATGGACGTGAAACCGAATCTGCTGTTTCTGGATTCAGTAGTGCATTAGCTGCTTTTGATATTGAAGAAGAAACAAGAGACAAAATGGTGAAGAGTCTTCAAGATTATTCAAGAGGTGTCATAGAATCTAAGGCCAAGGAAGAAGCTGGAAAGGTTTTGATGCGTATGAAAGATAGGTATAATATATAGCAACCTTTTCAAAACTAGTCTAAAACAACACTTAAGTTTTGAATCTTACTTTTGTCTTCTTCAGGTTTGCTACAATCTTCAGCAATGATGCTGATTCAATGCCACGAGTTTGGACTGGAAAAGAAGATCTTCGAGCAATTACTAAAGCAGCTAGATCAGCTGTACGTTTTTGGATTCCTCTCACCGTTTTGTTTACAAGTCTTGAGAGAAAGTCTTAAACACTTTCTTATGGTTTATTTGTTTCAGTCCTTGAAGTTGCTCTCAGTAATGGCTGTAATGCGATTGAGTGATGAAACCGATAACATCGAGAAGACACTAACTGTCGCTCTTTTGGATTCAACAACGTCTAAGAAAAGCATTACAGCATCTGATCCATTGGCTTCAAGCACTTGGGATGAGGTATGTTTGACTCTGCTCCAACGTGTTGTAACTTGAGTTGATTCTTGATCTTAATATTTTTTTGTAGATTCCATCATCAAGAACTTTGATCACACCGGTCCAGTGTAAATCTATATGGAGACAGTTCAAGACAGAAACAGAGTATACAGTGACTCAAGCCATATCTGCACAGGCATGGTTACTTTACTCGCACGTTTGCTCTATGCTATGTTTTTTTTTTATGAATACTAATTGGTTATACTAATTTAGGAAGCGAATAAGCGTGGTAATAACTGGTTACCCCCTCCATGGGCTATTTTTGCATTGATCATACTTGGATTCAACGAGTTCATGACTCTTCTAAGGTCCATCAAAGCTAGTATTGAATGTTTTATATTTGATGAATGGCATGTAGATTCTGAAAACTCTTTGCTTCTTACTATGACAGAAACCCTCTCTATCTTGGTGTCTTGTTTGTTGGTTTCTTACTTCTGAAAGCCCTCTGGACGCAACTGGATATCCCTGGCGAGTTTCGCAATGGTGCAGTAAGTATTCTACCAATCTTCTCAACCTCCAAATAACGTAGTAGTAGTAGTTTTTTAAGAATTCTTGATAATGATACTCATATGATATTGCTGCTACATATGATTTATTTAGCTTCCAGGGCTCATTTCGATATCAGCAAAGTTTGTTCCCACAATCATGAACCTTGTCAAGAATCTTGCTGAACAAGGGGAAGCTCCTCCTCCAGCTACTCCAGAGAACCGTCGTCCTAGCAACAACACTTCTTCATCAGAAAATCCACCAGAGCACAAAAGTGCATCAAAGACGGATTGAGAGGAGAGTAACAAAGAATCTTCTTACGATTTTCCAAAGGTTTTGTTCTCCAATACTTGGTGTTTTTTAACTTGTTTAAAA